>NW_028242718.1:0-59294 GCF_964263255.1 Lissotriton vulgaris | reverse complement strand
TACCATTTTTCTATATGTTAGCATGCTTTTTTGCCTTAGAGATGTTACTTTTTCTTTAGACTATGAGTATGCAGGGTGAGCAGACTAAGTATGTATGAAGAGCAGTGTTTAAGTATGCTGAGCGATCTATATGTGAGTGTTGACAGTAATTAGTATGTGGTTGTGAAAGCCTAGCATTGTGTTACTATGCAAGGCATGCAGAGTTTAAGTATTTAGGGTGAGCAAAGTGTGAGTATGCAAGGCAAGCAGAGTGTAAGTATATAGGGTGAGTATTTTAGAATATGCAAGGTGGTTAGTATGTCAATATGCAAGGTGATTAGTATGTGAGTGTCTAGAGTTAACAGTGTATAACTGAATAACTACAATGTGAACAAAGTGTCAGGATGAGTAGAGTGGGAGTATGCAGGGTAAGCAGTGTTTGAGTATGCAAGATGAGCAATATTTGAATATGCATAGTAGTTATTATGTAAGCATGCAAGGTACTTAGTATCTGAGTGGCTAAAGTGATCAGTATGTAGGTGTCTAAGTGTGCAAGATGCGTAGATTGTGAGTATGCAAGGCGAGTAATGCTAAAGTATGCGGAACGATGAACATTTAAGTATGTAAAGTGATTAGAATGCGAGTATGTACAGTGATTAGTATGTGAGTGGGTAGGGGCAGTAGTGTGTTGCTGTGCAGAGCGAACAGAGTGAGTATGCAGAGTTAGTAGGGTGTAAGTATGCAGGGTGAATAGAGTGTGAGTATGTAAAGTGAGCAGTGTTTAAGTATGCAGAGTCATGAGTATGCGAGTATGCAAGGGGCTCAGTTTGTGGATGGCTAAGGTAGCAGTGTGTAAGTGTGTATGGTGAGTAGAGTGAGTATGTAGGGTAAATAGGATAAGTGTATACATGCTTAACAGTTTTTTAGTATGTAGGGTGATAAATATTTGAGTATGCATGGTGAACTGTGAGGATGTGCACTCCATTGACGATGTCTCGGGACAGTTTCCCCCTTCCTATCTCCGTCTCCCCTTCTGTATTCACAGCCCGGGCGCGGAGTGGACTGGCCCTTTAAGGATTCAGAGAGTGCCTTCCAGGTGGATGAGTCACGTGCCCCGGAAGACTGCTAATTCAAGGAAGATGAGAGGGAGTTACGCCGTTCACTGGGACCACACACTGCGAGCCGGGAGGAGACGCCGGTGAGGACCTTCTTCATACCACCGTGGGAGAACGGAGTGGCGGAGCCTAACGAGCAGAAGACGACATCACCTGAAGAAGCCTTCAACGCCGGTGAGGAGCCAAGGACCGGAACAGACGGGCAGCCAGACCCTACCTGGCAACACGAGCATGCCAGCCACGACCCCCGGTGACAAGGTACGCAATAGATTTCAACTTCCTTGGGGTCGGGGCCCAGAGGACGAAAAGGGAGGCGGGGAAGCGGGCGGAACTCACTAGGTTGTAGCTTAGTAGTGCAGTTACAGGTGCTTCAGAAACAAGCCGCATGTGCACTGGTGAAGGTTCGGTGATAGCTTCCCCTCACTCCCCTTGCTTCCTGCGCCATTTCTGTGTCCGAGTCCCCTACCTGACGGCTATTTTTTTGTTCTGTTTTCTTTCATGATACCTGCACGCCTGCCAAGTCTACGAGCTAGGCGGAAAGACCGTTCTATTTGAAACAAGAAGGACAACGAAGTGGGACAAGGCTGTATTCCCAACCCCCTGTCTTATTTGGACTTACACTACATCTCCCAGGATTCCCCGTTCCCTTTTGGACTACGTGCCTAACAACCCCAACTCCTTTTGCCTTTTTGACTGTTTAATAAATCCCTATAAGAAAAAACCCTCAGGTGTCCTGGTCTGCTTCTCCACTGCGCTACACGTGGTGTCAGAAGTGGGATCTTAGTCGCCTCACCATAGAAAATCTCATACAACAATTAATACGAGGCCAGGAGAAGCTCGAATGGGCAGTAGAAAAGCAAATGACTTCTGCCCAGGCTGACCGGGAACTTATGAAAGATGGTCTTGCTAACCACGCTGAACAAATGTTAAAGGTAGCAGATGACCGTAGAGAACTGACCACCCAACTACAAATAAGGGCGGGAACAGGTCCGAATGTTTCCTTACAGAAATATGTCACTGGAGAAGACCCCGATGCGTTCCTTCTCAACTTTGAGAGAGCCGCAAGGGTATCAGGGTGGCCAGAAGCAAAGTGGCCTTTCTTCTTATCCCCTCTTCTCACAGGAGAAGCACAGGCTGCGTATCAAGTTGCCAACCCCAATGGTAATACTGCATATGCAGAGATAAAAGAACTAATATTGGATCACATGGGTATGGATGCGGAAGCCTATAGAGTGAAATTCAGAAAGGAACGAGGTACTCCCACAGACAACCCCAAAACCCTGTATTTCAAACTGAAAGCTGCTGCTGACAAGTGGTTAAAGCCTCAAGCAAATTCAAAGGGAGACATCATGGCTATGATTTACCTGGAACAGTTCTTAGAAGCCCTTCCCTATCCCATCCAGAGGTGGCTCAAACAACATAAACACCTCAGTCCAGAACAAGCAGTAGAGATGGCCACCACTTTCTACCAGGCCCAACCCAGAGCTCTACCCTGGGACAATGAGAAGAGCACAAAACCAGTGACAGTGCCAGTGAAACCACCGGTAGAGCCCATAAAGCCCCGTCCATTTCGACTGGAACCTCCTCCCTTACGCAACCCACAATGCATCGAGTGTGGAGAGTGGGGCCACATTGACAGATATTGTCCTAGGAAAAAACCTCAGGAGGAACCCATGGACATTGGTTGCATTCCGCGTTCCATCCTGTACTCTGCAGAATTAGGACCTAGCTTTCACGTAAGTGTCAGGGTAAGGGGGGTACCTGTAAAAGCCTTACTTGATTCAGGCTGTAAACAGTCCGTAGTTCTCCAATCAATAGTTAGTCCGTATAATAGCAAAACCAGAGAGACAGTACCCATATGATGTGTTCACGTGGACATTAAGGTATACCCCTTAATTAAACTCCCTGTTACACTTCACACAGGCCAAACCTTGGAGATAAGCGTTGGGGTTGTTCCCACTTTACCAGAACAAATGATCATTGGTCAAGACAACCCTTCCTTTTTGCACCTATTGGAGGAAAAACTAAAGGGAGCTAGTCCCCCGCCCTTCCCCACCCCTCCTATTTGACTCAAGCCCCTTGGTTGATCGACAAAAGCTTCAGGTACGCTCAGAAAAATGATCCAACACTGACATTCGCTTGGGAACAAGCCCAACAAAATCCACAAACCTCATACCCTTGTTTTTCGCTACAAAATGAACTGCTGTACAGAGTAGGGAAACAAGGGGACTCGGCACAGCTTGTTGTACCTCAAGCGTTCCGAGAACAAGTCCTTTTTTTCGCCCACTCGCACTTACTGGCCGGGCATAGAGGTGCGCAAAAAACTATAAAAAACGGTGTGTGGAGGGTCAAGGGGAAAGTTTAATGACCTGTCTGCTCACTCCCCAATATCAAGATACAAAACACACAGGAGCAGATCAAGTCTGAAAAAGGCAAAAAACTATACAAATGCTCTTACAGCCCTTCTATTGGCCTGGTATATTTGCCAACGTCACCCGTTTTTGTAAGGAATGTGAAGTTTGTCAGCGAAAGAATCCTTACCGACCGCCTGCAGTACCATTGCAACCTCTCCCCATTGTAGGCAACCCATTCGAAAGGGTTGGGATGGACCTCATAGGGCCTCTCCCACGCACTAAAAGAGGTCACGTCTACGCACTGGTTGTGGTAGACTACGCCACGAGGTATCCCGAGGTCTTTCCATTACGGACTCCTACAACCCAAAATATATCTGAGAAATTGTTAGAACTGTTTTCCAGAGTAGGTTTCCCCCGTGAAATCTTAACGGACCAAGGGACCCCCTTTGTTTCGAAATTGATGAAACAAATTTGCAAAACCCTAGACGTCTCTCACATAAAGACCTCTGTATACCACCCACAGACAGACGGATTGTGTGAGAGATACAACGCTACTCTAAAGTTAACATTAAAGAAACTCCTGACTGTGGAAGGCAAGGAATGGGACATGTTGCTTCCACTGGCTTTACATGTAGTACGGAGTCCGGTACAGACCAGTTTAGGTTGCTCTCCATTTCAGCTGCTGTATGGGAGAGAACCCCGGAGTCTTTTAGAGATCACTAAGGAAGTCTGGGAACAAGAGAAGGAAGAGGAAACCAAGTCCTTTCTGGAATATACCAAAAGTCTTCGCTCCAGACTACACAAACTCTAACCTAGAAAAGGCACAGGTGAAACAACAAATGGTGTACAACAAAGGAAAGAAGTGGCGACAATTCTGTGTTAATGACTGGGTATTAGCCCTACTACCATCTGCCATAGGAAAAGCAAAGTCAGGGTGGCAGGGTCCATACCAGATTGTAGAAAAAGTCGGTCTTACTTCCTATAAGATAAGAGTAGCCCCATAAAGGGTTCAGTTGTATCACATTAACCTTCTATAGAAATGGCTGGGCCCCCCTCCCCGGGACGCCCAGACAATAGACCGACCCGACCAAATGGTTTCACTGTCCAACAGTTGGTTGTCAACCCCAACTTGACCCCCGAAGAGAATAGGGACCTTCATGATATGACCCTTTTGAACACATCTTTTCTGATTTGCCCGGAAAGACCAAGATGGCAGAGCATGCTATACATACAGAGCCAGGAAAAATAGTAAAACAAAAGCCCTACAGGATACAAGCTGCAAGAAGGCAGGCCATTGAACAAGAAGTAGAAAGCATATTACAGTTAGGGGTCATACAACCTTCCACCAGTGAATGGTCCTCCCCTATAGTTCTCGTGCCAAAACCGGACGGGTCCGTCCGTTTTTTCATTGACTTTCGGGCTGTAAACACCATCTCAAAATGCGATGCATACCCCATACCGAGAGTGGAAGAACTCGTAGAGAAACTAGGGGAAGCCCAGTACATCACCACCATCGACCTTACAAAGGGCTATTGGCAGGTATTTGTTTTCGATTTTGTGTTCATTTCATTGGCCTGTGAAATTCTGTATAAGTGTAGTTTAAAGAACTGCGTAATGCTAGACACTAAGGGTCAGATTTTTAATTACCGGCGCATCCCTGCAAAGTAGCAGGGATGCGCCAGTAATTGTGCGCCAAGCCACCACCACCCATGGTGCGCCGTATTTACAATGCGGCGCACCATGGGCCCAAACTTCACCAAAGCGTTACGCATCTGTGCCGTAAAGGCGGCCCATTGCTGGAGTTGCGTTGCAACGATGGCGCAGCTCCAGCAATGCTCTGGGGTGCCCTATCTCCCCAATGCTGCGTCAAGCCGTACGTCTGCTTCAAGCAGGCGCAGGGTTTGAGTCACGCATCATTGTCCTCAAAGTGACTGATTGAAATCTTGTAGATTTCCCTCAGCCACTTTTAGGATGCGTTCCTGCGCAGGAACGCCCTGCCTTGTGCCGGAACACCCCCTGATGGCGCAGGGCTTTACAACGTGATGCATCTCCCATATGCGTCACGTTGTTAATATACGCCGCACCATGGCGCCTCTTTTGTTCTGCCGCTGCGTCACAAAAGTCACGCAACAATGGAGCAAAAGAGCCGCAAGGGGCTTCTAAATCAGCCCCTACAGACTCAAATCCAGTCCTTCCTTTGTACACATGGCGATAAGAAGAAATAGTGGTGGTGGATTGATAGTTTGAGTATTTTAATGACTGGTTAATGTAGTAGGAAACCTTTTAGTGTTGTCGCTGATCTGCAATCACGATGGACTTTGCCTGTCACTTCGCGTGCCAATCAAGCAATACTAATAACATAGAAGACCACATGAGATCGGTCAATATATCCCGTGGAAAAGTTGTCTATTTGCTATTTCGCCAAAATATTTTGTTATTGTTCTTTTGAAATGTTTGATTTGGTTGACAAATATCATCCATGTTTTCTGGTCTTTCTTTCTTTCATGTTGTACATCAGCTCCCCCCAGGGGCAAGAGGACACAGGAGGAGGAGGCTGCTGTTCAATAGGATGCAGGCCAGGATCGGGCAGGCGAGGGCTCCTTTGCTGGCCCCAGTAAGTTTTAATTTTAATATAGAGTACCTATTTTTTCCTAGCGTTCCTCATTCGATTTTTTCTAAATCGTCTTTGATCTTCTTGTAGACTGTATCTAAATTCTTATCCTGCCTCGACTATGACTCCCTGTGGTATTACTAGATTATTCTTATTAGTCTGTCTGTGTAGCTAACTAAGATTGCACATTTGGCAATTCCATTGGACTCCCATTCTAGTCAGCAATAGCTCTATGCACTGAGTGCAGTCCTCTGGGATTGTCCAAAATGTCTTTTCAAGTCTTCTAAATGTTTATGCTTTGACAATTGCCAACAATAAAATGGTGAATGACCACCAAGAAAGAATAGGATACTACTTTACTTTTGGTTTGGATAGGAGGACAATCCATTCTACTACTGTTGCAGGGACAAATCTGCACAAACAGAACTATGGACACTAAATAATGCATTGCTTAGCTTATCAATTATAATAGGCGCTGTTAGACTTTCCACATACCTCAGTAATAACAGACTTTGTAGTTGAACCCCCAATCTCCTTACTGACTAGATAGTGTGGCAGTCATTTAGCTCCCAAAGTCACGGATGATTGATCCCCAATGAGTCAGAGTCAAGAAGTGTCAGAGGCACGGACTCATGCTTGCAAAAATTGCAAAACCTTTAGCTCAGCCTTTAGCTCAGCCACTCTAGTCTGGAGGACCAAAAACCACAGAGTCTATTTAAGTTTAAAAGCTTTATTAAAAGTAAACACATTTATTAACCCCTTCACTGCAGGGCTAATTTCCCCGCGGTGCGGGGGGGGAGGAAACAGCCTTCCCTGGAAAAAGGGACATTTTTACTTTAGAGTAGACAGTCACAAATTATTACATTGTTTTCTGTTTTTTTCACATTTCTTTATTCCTAGACCAAATATTATATAGTAGTGAGTGGTGTATCTAACATTCTTAAATGTACTTTGTAGGTGGAACATCTGGTGGCGGGGCCATGCGCGGAGGTGGTGGTGCTGGATGAGGGGAACACTTCTGGGGAGAATGCAGTGCAAGTGCCGGAAGACACCAATGTGCCTGTGAGGGTTCACACGGTGGTGGCGGGCAGAGGTAAGCTATATATTCCTTACTTATTGAGTTTGAAGACTGCAGAGTGTGCTATCTGCACGGGTGTATTATAAATCAACCAGGTAGTAGCCTCCTCTAAATGTACTTCGACTTAGCTGTGAAGTTTTTGGCGAGAAGAATCCCAATCAGATTTAAGATTAACTTGATGGATGGGATGAACAAAAAGCGAAAGAAGGGTGTAAGTAAGTGTGGAAGGACGAGAAATTTAATGATGACTGGCAAAGAAGAATGATAAGTGTTTGCTTGGTCCCCGAGGTGGCTGGGAAGGAAAGAATATGGTATGGTGCATGGCTGGGTAAATGATGAAGCAAGGATGGGTGGAAGGAGAACAGCCTGGGTGGGTGAAACAGAAACTGTATGTGTGCATATACTTTGAATGGCTGGATGCCTGGATCATGGTACTATCTGACTCTTAGATAGCATATGTGTATCTAGAGAGAGTAGATGGTCACTGGATGAACTAAGTGTTACTTTGAAGAGCATGTAACACCGCACCGCACATCCGTTCCAGTGTAGGAAAGGCGAGGAAAATAAGTTGTAATTTTGTCCAAATACTACCATGAATAGTAGCAGTAGTTTGTATTGCAACTGCAAGCACAGCATATATCCGGTTATTACGGTGGACACTCCCTACCTCTCTTAATAACTTTAGTTTAGTAGTAGTACGTCATTCATGTGTGGGTGTATCACTGTTCACTCAATAAAAAGAAAAGCACCTAAAGTCATCCCATATGTAATCAAATACATCCCATGTGAAGTGATAGATAATCAGATTTAGCTTCTTCATTTTCCTTTTCTAGTACTCATTTGCACTGTAGGGTGAAAGTTAAATTAATTAAGCAGTAGCCCTTTTAACAGAGTATTCTCAGTGCCACACGTAATAGAAAAGTAAGAGCTTCACCACCTGCATGTACTGGACCGGTACAGTAACGCAAGTCTGTCTCACTCATCATGGTGTGCGTCTGTTTTTCTCGGGTGCAAGTTCACTGCGCTGGCATTATGCCGGCTTGCATAAGATAACGTACCAATTTTCCTAAATAAGAGAGAAGAAGAAGAATAAGACTGGTGTCCTGTCATAGTCGACTGTAATGGAAGTCCATAGTGCTCGTAGAATTTGTTCCTTAAACTCCCACTAATGTTAGAGCAAGGATGAGGAAGTGGGAGGTTAGATAGATACTGGCCTCAAAACTTATGTACTGTGCTTTCAAGTTGCTAGTTGTACTGTGACACAACTTTCTGCTCAATCATTTTGTGTTAATCTTAAGGAGCATTGGTTACAGACTATATCTTTCTTTCTTCATATAGTTGCTCCTTCCAAATCAACAAATCCAACAAGGAGGGAGCGGGCTCGAATGGCCCGGCAACGGAGGCTGGATGCCACTGTCGCCGAATATCGGCGGCTGGTGGCCCTGGAGGAGGAGGACACGCAGTCTACTAGCGGTACGGAGCCGGGCTACCAAAGCCAACCGCCACCGCCGAGCAGCAAAGACAGCAGCTGCCCCCCACAGGAGTTGCAAGGCACGCCAGCACCGCTTATGCCTCAGAGTGTCCTACCTGGAGCAGGAGGTCCTAACATATAAGACCTTGGTGGAGGGCCTCCGCTCCGACCATGCCACCCTCCGCAAGGAGTATGATGCCCTGGCCGCTAAAGTGAACAGAATCCTGCCGTAGTGTCCCTTACCCCTTTTTTAGAGACTTTTGGGGGGTGGGAATTGGGAGTTGGGTTATTTTTGGGACTTTTGAAGGACAATCGGGGTTAGGGAGGGACTTGCGGGAGATTATTTTGTTAGGGCTACACAAATATACTTTTTGAAACTTTATCTGAGCATACCTGTTTTTTACTGCTTTTGAGTCTGGTGGGTGGGGGTTTAACAGTAAGTTTGTTTTCCTGAAACTTAAGTCTGTGTCATTTTCTTCCTTTAAGTGTAAATGGCTAAATGTTTTCAACACTAAGTGCCTCTCACAGAGTAAGTGAATTCAAGAGTCCTAGGACTTTAGTAGTACTACCGTCAATCTCTCGTCTCTCCTAATACTCCATTATACTACCTCCCACCAAACGCTTATCTTACCTGTAATTTGTGTTTGAAAGTAGGGCTAGGCCCAGGGCTGGCTCCACAGGAAATGGCGATTAAGGTTGGCAATCCTGGGCGGATGAAATGTCCTCATTGCGGTGGTACTAGTGGTGTGACACAGTGGCAGTTGCATGCCTATGGAAAAAAAGAAAATGAAACCTGGTTTGTCCTTACTGGAGCATTACAACGGTACGATAGAGAATATAGCAGGTGACAGTACACTAGAACAGTGCCACAATGTAGCCTAACAAATGGTAAAGTATTGAAAGTATAACTAGTACTTGCGTTGAATTTCTTTGACATTGGCTACTACTACAAGAAATAGTACTGAAGCTGAGTAAGTCTAGAATTCCTTCACCAGCCTGTTGCTATGACCTTATCCTCCCCAGCAAGTGTGTGGAATTATTGATGTCATTTAGTCACACATCAATCAAAACCACATAGCCCGGAGGAAGAGGGTTAGGGTTTGGAAAATGGATGGGAATGGGGGTTTCTTTTTGGGTAGGTTTTGTTGAGAGAAGAAAAAAAAAGCACAGCATGGACAAACAATAATTGGAGATAAAGAAATCTTTGGGTACAAAGCTAACCATAAATCTTTCAAGTGACATAAAGGAAGTGCATGCACTACTGGATGCATTGTTACTGAAAAGTAAGTAGTACTTTCGACAACCGTGAATGACAGAATGTGACAGTACAGGGCTGCAGCGTTTTCACTTGCCTATCTCTGCACTCAGAGAAACACTTCTTACATTAAATTAGGTTTAAAAAATAGCCAAAGTAAAACCTATAGAATGGCTGTAGGGATCAATTTAGAAGCAGAGAGAGATCCAAGAAATGCAGAGTCACACTCATAGAAGTTCACAGCAATAACATTACTTAAAAAAACATTACAAAAGAATGGATGCTCTATCTGTATGTTGTTGTAGTTGTCCTGTTGAATTTGGTAAGTAAGTTGCACGCATCAAACCATTCCTCTTATTAGCGGCACTCCTCCATTCCAGCTGACGCTGCGTCCATCAATGTTGGTGACCAGAAGACACCCTGTCCACTGCCTGCCTGGCGGATGCTGAATTGCGGCTCGCTAATGTGAAGCCTGACTTCATCCTTTTTTTCCCATTGCACAGACTGAAACCCAGCCTGCAATTATTGATGGAAAAACAGGAAGTTATATTAGAACACCACTGACAAATAAATATAAGGTATGTTCGCTGTGTAGTGCAAAAAGTCACACTTTGAGTTTCCTAATAGACAGTACAATATTTTTGAAAGTGCGTACTCTGTCTGAGTCTCCTTTTGAAGGATAAATAAGTATGGGCAAATTAATTTAGCGGATCTTTCCCCTCAAGCTAGGTGTACTGTCAACTGTGTTTTAGAACAAAATTAGACCTTCCCAGCTGTGCTCCCACACAGACCCTTACTAAAGCCAGTTGCGAAAATGTAGAAGACCCCCAATCAGATCTCAATAAACGAGGCCTAGTAGAAAACTGGTGACAAAACGTACTTTGAAAGTAAAAGTAGGCCCAAATACCCCCTTACCCATCGTGGATTGTATTCAAAC
This sequence comes from Lissotriton vulgaris, assembly GCF_964263255.1. NCBI lineage: Eukaryota > Metazoa > Chordata > Amphibia > Caudata > Salamandridae > Lissotriton > Lissotriton vulgaris. Next base: position 48,494 of record NW_028242718.1, on the reverse strand, counting down.
CACTTGCAAGCAAGCAAAAGTATCCATATCCAGCATCGCTCCAAGACTCGCAAACCCCCCAACAAACAGCCCCCCACCTAAACAAATGCAATACAAATACTGCTAACCCTAACGAGCCCTAAGTTAAGAATAGTGGCAAACGCTTTCTTTAACTATGGCAAATCCCCCCTTTCCCACCATGGATTTTCTTCAAATCACTTGCAACCAAAATTACACATTCCCACGAGTGCTCTAAGAAGACCCCACAACTCAGTTGCAAAAATCTAGAATACCCCGAAACACATGCAATCCTGCTGCTAGGGCTAACCCTAACGAACCCTAAGTTACAAAAAGTGCCAAAAGGCTTTTCCGCATGGATTTTGTCCAAACCACTTCTATCCGGTATTAGACCTTGCCAGCAATGCCCCAAGACCCGCCAACCCACCCGCAAAAAAGCACAACACCCCCAAACAGCCAAAAAGGAAAATCTCATACTTACAATATTCATTCGGTCCAAACGCGCTGTGCAGCTAGGTCATAACTCCCGTTTTCCACCACGGATTTCCAGAAAAGGCAATGCAATCAAAATTAGACTGTCCCAGCAGTGCTCCCAGACCCCAAATCCCACCCACAAACACCCGGAACCCCCCCAAAGAGCACCTCAAAGGCAAGCAAGTCAGCAAAAACTTAAAAACAAATTTGCCTCCGATTTGGTCCAAACCACTTTTATCCGGTATTAGAGCTTCCCAGCAATGGCCCCAGAGCTGTCAACCCAGGCGAAAACTAGTAGAAGACCCCCAAACAGCCAAAAAGCAAAAGCACAAAAATTGGGACTTAGTCATTTTCATGGCACTTTCCAAAATCACTCCGCGTGCGCTCTGCAGCTAGGCCCTAACTCCCCTCTGCCACCATGGATTTGCTTCAAACCTCTTGCAATCAAAATTATCCATACCCAGCAGTGCTCCCAGACCCACCCGCAAAAAAGCACAACACCCCCAAACAGCCAAAAAGGAAAATCTCATACTTACAATATTCATCGGCCTTCGGTCCAAAATTAGACTGTCCCAGCAGTGCTCCCAGACCCCAAAACCCACCCACAAACACCCGTAACCCCCCAAAGAGCACCTCAAAGGCAAGCAAGTCAGCAAAAACGCAAAAAAAAATTTGCCTCCGATTTGGTCCAAACCAGGTTTTAGAGCTTCCCAGCAATGCCCCAAGACCCGCCAACTCACCCGCAAAGAATTAGAACACCCCCACAAGTGCAGAGTCTTTCTTCATTGGGCGTAATCCAGCCCTCTGCTTTGAGGGAAATAGGAGTCTGGAGGAGGAGGATAGAGGAGCATGTTCTTGTGAACTTGTGAACCTGAGGAATGCAGACTGCGGCACCTTCAAATCAATAAGCAAACAAGTGAAGACAGTTCTGCTGATGGGCTTGATTTTGTGATTAGGTGATTAAAGTTAACTGTGCAAAACAAAGAAAGACAGACACACAGGAATAAAAGTGAATAAGGAAGAAATAGAAATGTATTGATTCATTGTCTCATTTTCAGGGCTCGGTGTCAGGGAATAAGAATAAGAGTTCGTCCTCATACTCTGCGAATTCAGGCAGGAGTAGGTCAGTGTCACCTAACAGAGAAGAAATTCCCTCATCTACGTTGCTGTTCTCCTCGTCTTCATCCGGCGTGGGTTCTCGTACTTTGTAATCTGGTGGTATGAGGTGCTGATTCATCTTGATCATTGGTAACTTCTCCACATTTGTGGGCGAGAGGCGGCTCCGTTTGGAAGTTACAATGCCACCAGCAGCACTGAAAACACGTTCAGAAGACACGCTTGCGAGTGGGCAAGACAAGTAGTTTATAGCCAGGTTGCAGAGCTGTGCCCACAATTCTTTTTTCCCATGCCAATACGCCAATGGGTCAGCATTAACATAGACCTCTGTTGAGTCATTCAGATAGTCCTGCACCATCGACTCAAGGTTCTCCAAGGTTCCTATACTTTGCTTACTTTTTGCTGGGACCTTTTGAGAACCAAACCCAAGCCAAGTTAGCCCATCCTCTTCTTTACCCAATGTTACTGTTGTGTCTGGTGCAGATGATCCGGTTGCCGGTGTCTTTAACGGCTGAGAGGTCACTTGTGCCACAGCCACAGGTGCAGAAGTGGATTCTTTTGACTGGGAATGGCCTGCTGATGCTGATGTACTGCCTTTCCCTTCAATTTGCTGCTGTTCTCTTTCAAACCTCATGGCTGACAAGGCTAGCCAATGTTTGTACTTTGTAACATCTTCATCATCAAAAGGAAAGAATGCTCGGCCTGCCAGCGCCTTTTTGTAGTGTGGATCCAGAATAGTAGCACAAATGTAATGCTGTTCTGAGTGAATCATTTTAAGACGTTCATCGCCAAGTAGGCGCTCTAATAATTTCTCCGCCAAAACAAAAGCGTCTTTCTTTTCTTCATCTTTTTGAAACATAGAAGACACCACCTTCAGTTGGTGCTCCAGCATGCGCAACAATGTGATAGCTTTTCCCAAATTACAGTCCTCCCTGCTGACTGCACGCGTGAAGACCTCAAAAGGACGAAGCATGTCTGTCAGGCTTTTAACTAGCTTCCATTGCGCCGCATCTAGCCTCAGGTCCTTCTGAGCTGTACCCAGTGTTAAGAAATAGTGATCGAGTACAGTATACTGCTCATACAGACGCTCAAGCAGGTAGGAGGTTGAGTTCCAACGTGTTGGCACCTCCTGGATGAGTGCTTTCACTGGCATTCGACGTTCATGTAGCAGGCTCCTCAGATGCTTCCGGGCCTTAAAAGAATGGCTGAAATGGTTGCACATTCTTCGGCAGGTGGCCACTAACTCGCACGCTGGACTGTCTTCACTCAAGAATTTTTTAACAACCAGGTTTATACATTGCGCCAAACACGGCACTCTGAAATAGTGACCCAGATCCATGGCCCTAACTACATTGGCGCCATTATCCGTAGAAACATAACCAATCCGGCGTTTTTTGGGGGACAGCCAGTGAAAGACCTTTGTGTTAAACTCATTCAAAATGTTTTGTGCTGTATGATGTTTCTCCAAGCCAAACATGGCTAGTGTTGCATGTTTCCGAGCAGCTTTAAAAAACTTGGTCCGGGTCAACACCTGCGTTTAGCTGTGCTTTAACCCCTGAAAAAGAGACCCAGTGTGCAGTGATGCACATGTAATCAGCGCCTGCGCCACTGGTCCACATGTCTGTTGTCAGATGTATAGTGTGAACAGCACTCTTCTGCAAAGCTGCCCCAATCACCTCCAGCACATCTTCATGTAGCGCTGGAACCGCAACTCTGGCAAAATAGAACCGGCTAGGAACCTTCCATTTAGCGCTGAGCGCTGCCACTAATTCTAGAAAACCAACCCCTTCTATAAAAGAAAAAGGGAGAAGGTCCAGAGCTAGCATTTTAGCCAGCTTAGTGTTATACAGACGCGTCAGTGGGTGGTTGCGATCATATGGTGCTTCTGAAAACAATATGTTTCTAATGTTGGCCTGGACCATGATTTTATGGGATGATGATGATGATGACTTCTTCGACCCAGTTACGCTCGCTGATGAACTTTTTCGCATTGGTGTCTCACGCTCTCCCACACTCTTAGTGTGGCTCACAGGTGGTGTGCTACAGACAGGGGTACTGGGTGTAAGTGAAGTGTTTGACACTTCTTCCTCCTCGTCATCATCAGATGAAACATCAACGTTTTCTTGACTTGCAATTCGGGCTTCCTTGATCTCCTTTAGGTGCGCAAACCATTGGACAGCGTGCTGTCTCTCAAGATGACCTCTCTGGCCTCCGGTACCATAGTTGGTACCAAACTTACCACGACTAACTGCATGCTTACAAATGGCGAAGTTTTCCTTTTTTTGGAAAAACACTAAAGAAGTCCCAAACTGCGGACTTGAAATGTCTGTGGGGGCCGGAGGAGGCAGCGATACTGGTGGTGGTGGTCATGCTGCTAATGCCAGATGAAGTGGAGGATGTGGATTGCCGAACTTTAGTACGTTGTGCACTTTCACCACCACTAATTGAGGTCAAGGTGGATGGAGGTCCCTTCTGGCGAGGAAGAAATATGGAATACGACATCGGACCAGATTGCCTCAACTCTCGACTGTCCTTCTACACCCCCTCCCGCCAACTTCGCTCCTCCAGTCAAGCCTTCGCCACTGTACCTCGCATCAACAAGACCACCATGGGAGGCAGATCCTTTTCATACCTGGCTGCCAAAACATGGAACTCACTCCCCGCTTACCTTCGCCTCACCCAGAATCACCTAGCGTTCAGAAAGCAGCTTAAAACGTGGATATTTGACAAATAATCCTCCTCCCCTTCCTAAGCGCCTTGAAACCCTCTGGGTATGTAGTGCGCTATACAAATTTTATGACTTGACTTGACTTGAAGCGGTACGTGTTGGTGTACTAGTTAACTCCAATGATTGTGGTGTTTCCATTGCCTCCTCGTCGACAACATCATCATGCTCAGCAGCTTCTCGGGCTAGGGTCAAAATGTCTGTTTGCTGCATGCCCGCTGGGGCTGCAGTGACCTTTATGATGACTGGGTCGTCGTCGTGAGAGTCTTCATCAGCAGTAGTATTCGCCACTTCTTGTTGAGCCTCATCACACTCCATAACTATGAGACTTTCGACGACCTTCCTTTTACGCTTAACTACCTTTGTCAGATCATTGTGTGCCTCACTCTCAGACCGCAGTGGTGGTTCCCAAGTTTGATCCGTATCATCAGAAGGAGGTAGGCTTGAAGAAGATGTAGACACCACCCTTGATCTTTTCCTTGGTAGGGATGAGGAAGACAATGAATGATCATCAGGAGGAATGGCTTCCTCAAATGATACCTCGGCTTGATTGTCGATTTCCTGATGTGCCCCTACTTCTGGAGGAACAACAATTGGGGGCACTTGTGACCCTCCATGCACCTCTGCTTACGCATCTCCTTGCGCTGCCTCTCCTTCCACAAGTACTTGGGCTTGTACTTGCACATGTGGTTGTTGTTGCGGCTGTGGTTGTTCAACACTCGTCAGATGAGTTACAACAACCTGTGTTGATTGAGGGACATTGCTGCTACTTTCTTGCGATGAGCCAACATCACTGGTCGATGGTGATTGAACAACTAGACTAAGGGGCCGATTATGATGGCGGACGGACTTGCGTCCGTCCGCTACCACTGAGTGTGAGGGACCGTCCGCGTGGGCAGCGGCGGTCCCTCCATGACAATTAGGATGTGACCGCCACCCTGGCGGTCACATCCTGTATTTTTTACATTGCGGCGGGTGCTGCTTGAAGCGGCACCCGCCGCAATGTAAAAAATGACAACAGTGCAATTGCAAGCACAAAGCGGCAGGCACCTCGCGGTGCCTGCCGCTTCGTGCACGCAAATGAAGGGGGGTACCATAGGTACCCCCCATGTGCACCCTCCACCCCCCCTTCACCTAGGGGGCCCGCAACGGGCCCCCGCAGTGAAGAACCGTATGCTTTTCCACGGCGGAAAAGCCGCCGTGGAAAAGCATAGTATTTCAGACATCCTAATATGCCTGGCGGTGTCTGATAGACACCGCCAGACATGTTAGTGCTTTTCCGCCGCGGTCGGAAGGCGACTGCGGCGGAAAAGCTGCGGACATAAAAGCAGACCCACCAGCCATCCTAATTTGGCGGTGGGTCTGTGGAGGCTCCGCAGCGGAGTTCCCGCATCCTCCGGGCCGGCGGTGGCTTCCCCCGGCCCGGAGGATGCGGGAACTCCGCAATCATAATTAGCTCCTAAGTGCCTCTGCAGCACTCAAGGGCTTGGACTTAAGTTGGCGTGGTCGTGGTGGCACTGAGCCCAATGGTGCGGGGGTGCTGCTCCCAGCTTGGTCCCCAGCAGATCCCGCTGCTGCGGCAGGCGTACTTTTTTTTACTCCCAAAAAATGTGGCGGGCGGCACACCAGTCTCCTTGGTAACTTGCTTCTTCTGCTCCTTACTGGCAACTTTCTTGCTAGAGGAGCTACGGGGAACTTTTTTTGGGGCCATCTTCTTCAGAGGTCAGAACAGCAGGCCGCAGTTGCATGAGTTGCAGAGTTGTCTGTGGCCAGACGTGACGTCGCGTGACGTTATGCTGCACACACACACCACTGCAGGACTTCTTCCTGGCACTGGTGGTTCTCTTGAGTCTTGTGCACCTAACAGCAAAGGAAGACAGAGGAACATCAGTTCAGTTATACACCCCAAAAACTAGAAACCCACATACAAATCAGCACAATCCCATGCCATCCATGCCCTCCATGATGTTTAAATTCAAGACACCCCACAGAAAGACTAGGCCCATGCACCACTCACTACCCCGGGTCAAAAGGCCTGTCCCCATGAACACCCCAAAAAATAAAAAAAACACAGAAAAATCAGCACAATCCCATGCCATCCATGCCCTCCATGATGTTTAAATTCAAGACACCCCACAGAAAGACTAGGCCCATGCACCACTTACTACCCCTGGTCAAAAGGCCACAACAACAGCCCAAAAAAATCGAAAAACACAGAAAAATCAGCACAATCCCATGCCATCCATGCCCTCCATGGTGTTTAAAATCAAGACACCCCACAGAAAGACTAGGCCCATGCACCACTTTACTACCCCTGGGCATAATGGTTGAAACCTAGGCAAAATGGTTGCAGACCTAAGAACACTGCCTGCATTCAAAATGGCCCCCTGCCTCCCAGCACATGGTCTGCCTGTACCAGCACTCAAAATGGCCCCCACCCACATGGCCTGTCCCCATGAACACCCCAAAAAATAAAAAAACACAGAAAAATCAGCACAATCCCATGCCATCCATGCCCTCCATGATGTTTAAATTCAAGACACCCCACAGAAAGACTAGGCCCATGCACCACTCACTACCCCTGGTCAAAAGGCCACAACAGCCCAAAAAAACGAAAACACAGAAAAATCAGCACAATCCCATGCCATCCATGCCCTCCATGATGTTTAAATTCAAGACACCCCACAGAAAGACTAGGCCCATGCACCACTCACTACCCCTGGGCATAATGGTTGAAACCTAGGCAAAATGGTTGCAGACCTAAGAACACTGCCTGCATTCAAAATGGCCCCCTGCCTCCCAGCACATGGCCTGCCTGTACCAGCACTCAAAATGGCCCCCACCCACATGGCCGGTCCCCATGAACACCCCCAAAAATTGAAAAACACAGAAAAATCAGCACAATCCCATGCCATCCATGCCCTCCATGATGCTTAAATTCAAGACACCCCACAGAAAGACTAGGCCCATGCACCACTCACTACCCCTGGCCAAAAGGCCACAACAACAGCCCAAAAAAACAAAAAACACAGAAAAATCAGCACAATCCCATGCCATCCATGCCCTCCATAATGTTTAAATTCAAGACACCCAACAGGAAGACTAGGTCCATGCACCACTCACTACCCCTGGGCATAATGGTTGAAACCTAGGCAAAATGGTTGCAGACCTAAGAACACTGCCTGCATTCAAAATGGCCCCCACCCACATGGCCTGTCCCCATGAACACCCCAAAAAATCGAAAAACACAGAAAAATCAGCATAATCCCATGCCATCCATGCCCTCCATGATGTTTAAATTCAAGACACCCCACAGAGAGACTAGGCCTATGAACCACTCACTACCCCTGGTCAAAAGGCCACAACAACAGCCCAAAACAAGCATTTGCAATGCAATAGGTCTCGCATTAGGAAAGTTTGAGCTATTGGTATTGTAAATGGCAAAGTTTTTATTTATGTTTCTTTTTTTTTAAATAGCTAAATTAATAGCTTCGTCATTTACAATGCCAATAGTTATAACTTTCGCAAATGTGATACCTATAGCATTTGTAATGCAATATGTTTTGTATTTACAAACCGCGAGAGGACAAAAAAAAGCTCTGGACCACTGCCTCTTCCCAGGCCTTCAAAAGGGACCTCAAAGTTCTCCTCCTCCAGAGACACCTCCAAAAGTAATTCACGTCCTCACGCTATTTGTGAGTAAGAGGATTATGGTTCGATCCCCGGGCTAGGCGGCAGGGGTCTGCCCAGCACCATGTGATTCTGGGCAATAGCTTGCTTAATCTTCCCAATGGCCCCCAGCGCCGGGATGCCTCCGGGTAGCTGTGCGCTTTACAAATACTGGATTCACATTTACATATTATTTGGAAATAAGACATTTGAATAAAGTCAAAAGAGAAAGAGGCACAGCATTGGGTGGGATAGAGAAGCTTCAGGACAATGGTATGTGTGCTGTAACAAACTCAAGTTGGCTAAAATAATTGAGATGTTGACAGTGTGATGAATAGACATGGAGGTGGGACAATCATGAACTGTCCTGTGATCACGTTGCCTTGCACAAAGGTAAAGGGTCAGCTGCGGATATTAAAGCTGACAAAGACGGAAGGAAGGGAGAAACCCAGTTCATCTTCAAAAACAGTATGTACAGAAAAGTGCCTTTCCAGAAACTCTCATTGATTTTTAAAGAAGAAAACAATTTTCCTCCCACACATTGATTTTTAAATAACGTGAGTACCTTTTCAAAATTCTCACCTGTATATTGTTAACAGTTGTCTTACCAGTAAGATGTAGCTTAGACCTCAAAAATGCCAATGGGAGTTGGCCCAGACCAGGCTGGGAGGAGCGGGCGGGAGCTGGCAGGGCTGTCTCATGATCTCCTCTGCCCCTGACACACACTGAGCAGAGGAGGCTGGAAAGGGCGAGAAGAGCAGAAAACAGCACTCTGCACCCCCGAATTTTCAAAAGCAGCCCCAGTGGGGGCGGGATCTGAAGGAGGGGACCACCAGGCGTTCAAGGTGGAGTGAGGAGCCGGCCGGCGGGGGTGTTGGACTGGAGGCACCGGGCCGCTCTCTCCTGCAGCAGCCAGCCATGCAGCTTTGGTGGAGAGGGGGCGAGCAGGACTGCAGCTGAGCAGGGGCGGCAGCCCCTGGAGCTGCGGCGTGACCGGGCTGGCCTGAAGCCCCCCCCCACCCCTTCAAACCCTGAACCCCGTGTGCACTGGACCCGGCCACCGACAGCCCCTCTGGGACAGAGCAGGTAAGGACACGGCCCGTGAACCCGCATGACTTGGCGAGCAGGAGGCGGGGCAATGAAGGGTTAATGTTTATGTTGCGGGGGTGGCAGGGGCGTGGCACGTGCGTCTAGGAGCTGTCCCTTAGTAGCTCAGAGGGGGCGGACGTGTGTGTGTGTGTGCGTCTGGGGGGCGGCGGTGGTTTCACAGCTTTGGGGTGTCTGACAGCAAGGGGAGACGCGTCTGGCCACTCGTGAGTGTTTCTGACAGTCCTTGGGAGGGTGTGTGTGTCATCTTTTGGGGGCCTGAGCTGCATTTGGGGTGTTAAAGTTCTAAGAGTCATTTCCGATAACTCTGAGCGGGGCAGGCTGATGTGGGAGGTTTGACACTTTTAGAAAGGAGGCCGCTCCAGAGGGTGCCTTGCTAGTGTGTTTTTTTTTTTTAAATAGTTTTTATCTGACATCTCGGAGCGGGGGTCTTGTGTCTGTAGGATGGGGTCTCAGCTACGGACTGAGGGCGTGCGCGGTCCTGGACTCTAGCACAGGGGAGCTGACATAAATGACGGGGCAGGGGGAATGGGAATTGAGTGACAGGGAGTCTGACATTCATGAGAAGGGTCTGGCATGCTGGTTGGTGAGGGGGCTTACGGCGAAGGGGTTGAGGGTTCTGGAGGCACTGGCGGGGAAATCAGGGCCCTTGAGATCCCTGGAAAAAGACAGCTCCGGGTAGGGGTGGTCTGGCAGATCTGTGGCGCGTCTCCCAGCTCTGCCCACGGTGCAGTGTGCGGCAGCTCCTAGAAGCGGCTGACAGCTCCTGGAAAGAGCGAGGGGAGGGGGTGGCGGCAGCAGGCGCGATAGAAGTCTGACAGCTGTAGAAGAATTAAAGTGCGACCGCTCTGTGGGGGTCGGACAGATCAGGACGAGGTCTCTTTAAACCGTTTCGGGTCTGGCGTAGGCATGGCCAGGCGGCTCCAAGAGGGTGGAAGGGGAAGCCATTCTCGTGTGTACTGTACTCTGCACTGTTTACAGGGCAGCCCTCCTCGGTTTCCCCACCCCGCCCCAGACTGCCAATGCTTGGTAAAAGTCCGAGCTCTGGTGTAGGTAGTTTAGCCATACCCCCGAGTCAGCATTGCGATTTCATTGCGGTGATTTAAATGACCACCCCAGTGCAGTATGGGTGTTGTAGTTCTTTACTTTGGCTTTAGAATGTTTTCTAAAAAGCCGAGGACTTGTAAGCGGTATTCCGTGGGTAGCAGCGAGTTGGCGCCCTTGGTGTAAGGGCGAGCACATGGCGTGCTTGGTGTAAGCCCCGTATATAGCATGTGTACATTGATGCCTCGTGTCACGCATATAACCGGGGCATGGAGTGTGTGTGGGTTCGGTGAACGGTGGTGGCAGGGGGCTACAATCCCCAAGTGGCCGATTTAAATGAACTGGACACACACATGATGTTTCAGATGGATCAGACACCCACATGACTCCAGGGGGGAGACCGGGATACGTGGAGCGCGAGAAAGGGCTCGGACACATATAGATTAGACATACTAGACAGGACCACCGTTCGGGGCGAACACACGAGGCACAGTAGAGGAACTGAACACAAAATAGGTGTAAAGGGATTAAACACGTTCACAGAAACACAACTCGAACCCACGGAGGCTGTGCAGCAGGATACCACGCACAAAGCGGGAGTTGGGGCAGGTTTCCCTCTCTGGACTGTGCTGCACAAAAGTTCACGCTCGCCTGTTTGTGCCCCTGTATATCTCTGTCAGAGCATGGCCCTCTGTCTCTTTTAAGTTTGATTTATTAAGAAATAGAAACAAGTCCCGCGGCGACCCGGAAGCTCTTGGCCGGCCGGCCAATCCGGTCGCGGCCGACCGGAAGTCCCGCCTCCCGAGCTGCCGGCGCATGGAGCGCCCTGCCTGTCCGAATCAGCCCGGTCAGCCCGGGTCCCCAGGAGGGGGCCGGGGAGAAGGAGGAGTGTGGCGCCTGTTGCGGGGCCGGCGCGACAACAGGAAACAGCGCCCCGGTGCCGAAGGAGGGAAGAAGAGTCCTGCTGCCGGGCCCTGCAGCTGAGGAGAGCCGCCGCATGAAGGAAGCCGGTGAGTGGGTTGCTGAGCGGGGGGAAGCATATGCGCGAGTGCGGGGGGGGGGAAGCATGTGCGCGAGTGCGGGGGGGGCGGGCTTTGTATGTGTGTGTGCGTGCGACTGTGGGGGAGGGGGGGGTGTGTGTGAGCGAGTGTCTGTGTGCCTGTATGTGTGTGCCTGCGCTCGCCTGTGTGTGCGTGCGTGCATGCAGAGGGGTGGGGGCTGCCTGCCTGCGTCTGTGTGAGCAAGGGCTGAGTTACTCTGCGCATGCGCGGGTCAGACGCGCGCTCCCGCGGTGAAAACTGCGAAGGGATTACGCTCGTGTCAGATTGGTGTCCACATTCCCAATAACGGGCCACAATAGGTCTGAAGCAGACACCCTCAATGCTCACGCATTGAGCGTAGGTCTGCTCGACCTAAAAACGAAAAACACAGAAAAATCAGCACAATCCCATGCCATTCATGCTCTCCATGATGTTTAAATTCAAGACACCCCACAGAAAGACTAGGCCCATGCACCACTCACTACCCCTGGGCATAGTGGTTGAAACCTAGGCAAAATGGTTGCAGACCTAAGAACACTGCCTGCATTCAAAATGGCCCCCTGCCTCCCAGCACATGGCCTGCCTGTACCAGCACTCAAAATGCCCCCCACCCACATGGCCTGTCCCCATGAACACCCCAAAAAATCGAAAAACACAGAAAAATCTGCACAATCACATGCCATCCATGCCCTCCAGGATGTTTAAATTCAAGACACCCCACAGAAAGACTAGGCCCATGCACCACTCACTACCCCTGGTCAAAAGGCCCCAACAACAGCCCAAAAATCGAAAAACACAGAAAAATCAGCACGGTCCCATGCCATCCATGCCCTCCATGATGTTTAAATTCAAGACACCTCACAGAAAGACTAGGCCCATGCACCACTCACTACCCCTGGTCAAAAGGCCACAACAACAGCCCAAAAAATCGAAAAACACAGACAAATCAGCACAATCCCATGCCATCCATGCCCTCCATGATGTTTAAATTCAAGACACCCCACAGAAAGACTAGGCCCATGCACCACTCACTACCCCTGGCCAAAAGGCCACAACAACAGCCCAAAAAAACAAAAAACACAGAAAAATCAGCACAATCCCATGCCATCCATGCCCTCCATAATGTTTGAATTCAAGACACCCAACAGAAAGACTAGGTCCATGCACCACTCACTACCCCTGGGCATAATGGTTGAAGCCTAGGCAAAATGGTTGCAGACCTAAGAACACTGCCTGCATTCAAAATGGCCCCCTGCCCCCCAGCAAATGGCCTGCTTGTACCAGCACTCAAAATGGCCCCCACCCACATGGCCTGTCCCCATGAACACCCCAAAAAATCGAAAAACACAGAAAAATCAGCACAATCCCATGCCATCCATGCCCTCCATGATGTTTAAATTCAAGACACCCCACAGAGAGACTAGGCCTATGCACCACTCACTACCCCTGGTCAAAAGGCCACAACAACAGCCACAAAAAACGAAAAACACAGAAAAATCAGCACAATCCCATGCCATCCATGCTCTCCATGATGTTTATATTCAAGACACCCCACAGAAAGACTAAGCCCATGCACCACTCACTACCCCTGGGCATAGTGGTTGAAACCTAGGCAAAATGGTTGCAGACCTAAGAACACTGCCTGCATTCAAAATGGCCCCCTGCCTCCCAGCACATGGCCTGCCTGTACCAGCACTCAAAATGGCCCCCACCCACATGGCCTGTCCCCATGAACACCCCAAAAAATCGAAAAACACAGAAAAATCTGCACAATCCCATGCCATCCATGCCCTCCATGATGTTTAAATTCAAGACACCCCACAGAAAGACTAGGCCCATGCACCACTCACTACCCCTGGTCAAAAGGCCCCAACAACAGCCCAAAAATCGAAAAACACAGAAAAATCAGCACAATCCCATGCCATCCATGCCCTCCTTGATGTTCAAATTCAAGACACCTCACAGAAAGACTAGGCCCATGCACCACTCACTACCCCTGGTCAAAAGGCCACAACAACAGCCCAAAAAAATCGAAAAACACAGAAAAATCAGCACAATCCCATGCCATCCATGCCCTCCATGATGTTTAAATTCAAGACACCCGACAGAAAGACTAGGCCCATGCACAACTTACTACCCCTGGTCAAAAGGCCACAACAACAGCCAAAAAATCGAAAAACACAGAAAAATCAGCACAATCCCATGCCATCCATGCCCTCCATGATGTTTAAATTCAAGATACCCCACAGAAAGACTAGGCCCATGCACCACTCACTACCCCTGGTCAAAAGGCCACATCAACAGCCCAAAAATCGAAAATTCCAAAATTGTAGTTGCAGCAACTGTAATGCCCCAAACAAAATTACTTGTGAAATTTCTAATCCAAAAGTGATCCAAAGAAAGTCAAAAAGGCCTCAAATCCAAAAATCCAGCAGCATCCACAAAAAGTATCCTTCCAGGTCAAGAATCCGAATGAAAGTGACCAGCACATGAAGAAAGCACTGGGAGGAGCCTGCTGGACAGGAACAGGAAGTTGGCGGCTGTGGGGCACTTCCTTCCTCCCAGCCCCCCCCCCCAAAATAGACTCCTTGCAAAAAAAAGTGCAGGCAAATGTCAACCTGAGGAGTTATTCTGATAAAAATCATCATTTTCAGAAGGTTTATGCTGCTTGCTGGTGGATTTCTTGTGCAGAATTTCAAATTGTGTAATTTCGCGCGTGCGAGATTGTTGCTGCTCGCCGCATCTACGTGTTCGCAAATGCGAACTCTCGCGATGCGTGCTGTGCAAGGTGGCAAGCCGCGATTACGTAATCGCTGTCGCCAAACTCCCGCGGGATCCTGCAGCAAGATCCAAAATGGCGCAGCACTTGCAAAATATCGAGAAAAACAACTCAGCAAACGCTGAATGCCGGTAAGTGAACGCCGCACGCCGCAAAATTGTATCACCAAGAAAAAAAAATCCGCTGCGTGCGAATTTTCGGTAAATTCGCGAGCGTTCGCGGATTGCGAATTTACCGAAAATCCGCAAAATCCGCGAGCGGAACGGATTTTCCGCCCATGCTTAAACAGCACTTCACCAAGCAGGTCTGCATATCAATGCAAAAAAATCCAGAGCAGGCTTTAGAAAAGTAAAATACCTAGGGTTCATCAAGCCACAGTCAGAGAAAGTCAAAGCTATAGCAGAAGCCCCCTTTCCATCTACAAAAAAAGAAGTAAGAGCGTTCTTGGGCCTTCTTGGATATTATAGGCGGTTCATTCCCCAATATTCCGAGTTAGCTACACCACTAACAGACTTACTACAGAAAACCGTGAGGACCAAGGACCTTCAACAACCTAGCCCTAGAGCGAGACAGGCTTTTGTAGACCTCAAAACCTCAGCGCCTGTTCTCCGATCTCCTGATTTTTCCAAACCCTTCTTGCTACATGCAGATGCATCAGAACATGGGTTGGGTGCTGTATTGTCGCAAACCTCATTAGAGGGAATAGAACATCCCATACTATTCATAAGCCGCAAGCTGTTCCCTAGAGAGCAACGTTACCCTACCATTGAGAAAGAGTGCCTTGCGATCAAATGGGCAGTGGAAAAACTGAAGTATTATTTGGAAGGTGCTCATTTCCTGCTTTTCACTGATCATGCACCCCTCCTCTGGATGAGTCGTAACAATCCCAGAGTCCTTCGCTGGTTCCTTTCTCTTATGTTTATGTTTATGTTTATGTCGGTTTATATAGCGCCAAGTCACCGACAGGTCTCAGGGCGCTTTCGACCGCAATGACATCACAGCTCGGGCAGCAACAGGAGGCGAGCTAGGTCTATACTGAGCTCAGCGATGTTCTAAATAGAATTGTCTTTAGGGCTTTCCTAAAGCGAAACAGGTTTCCTTCCTTGCGAAGAGCTTCCAGCAGCTCATTCCACATTTTGGGCAGTAGGACCGAAAAGGATCTGCCTCCTTTTGTTGCTAGCCTAAACCGAGGACATACAAGCAACTGAGCCTCGGAGGACCTTAGGCTTCTCTCGGGCCTGTATATGACTAGTCTTTCCTTAATATAGGAAGGGGCTTGCCCGTAGATGGCCTTGTGGGCTATGCAGAGGCTCTTAAAAGCCGACCTTTGCGTCACTGGTAGCCAGTGAAGACTCAGCAACAGCGGAGATGCATGTGATCTCCTTGGGAGTCTGAAGATTAATCTTGCCGCATCATTTAAGACTAGCTGCGGTCTGTTTGTTAAGGCTTTAGGTAAGCCCAGATAGAGCGCATTTCCATAGTCCAGCCTCAACAGTATGGTGGCAGAAACTATCGTGCGGATCGTGGACTGGGAAAGAAGTGGAACAAGTTTGCGCAGTTGTCTTATGATGCCGTTACAGGTACCCATTACCGCAGAGATTTGATTGGTCATTGAGAGGGCGCCGTCTATTCTAATGCCAAGACTTTTGACCACGATTGCTGGCTTAGGGGTGGGCCCTAATTCCTGGGGCCAGTAGAGGTCACACCAGGGGGAGCAGGTGGATGACACAATTAACACCTCCGTTTTCTCGGGGTAATCTTCAGGAGATTCCTGGACATCCAGTTGACTGTGTACTTGAGAATCTCCTGTGCCAGCGACTGGGCCCGTACGGTGTCATCTATGCTCAGCAACAACTGGGTGTTGTCTGCATAGTTGAACACCCGACAGCCCATCTCAGCCAAGGTGCTTATTAGTGGTTGCAGGTATAAGTTGAACAATAAGGGGGACAAGGCGGAGCCTTGGGGTACCCCACATGTTAGGTCTCCTGCTCCTGATACCTCCTCTCCCAGCTGAATCCTCTGGGTTCGCCCGGACAGAAAGGATTCCAGCCAGAGGTAAGCAGAGACCCGAAACCCAAACCCGGCCAACCTATCCAGGAGTATGGTATGGCTGACGGTATCAAACGCCACTGATAGGTCTAAAAGTATCAGGGCGCTTGGTTTCTTTCGGTCAGCCAAACCTCTAAGGTCGTCCAGCACCGAGAGCATGACTAACTCGGTGCTATGGTGGGCACGGAACCCTGCCTGCATCTCATGGAGCAGATGGTTAGACTCCAGGAACACGGCCAGGGACTTCAAAACATGCTGCTCAAGCACCTTGGATAGAAATGGAAGCTGGGAGATGGGCCGATAGTTTTTTAATACTTTGGGATCGGCCCCAGCTTTCTTGATTAGGGGCTTCACTCGGGCCTCTTTAAAGCTAGCTGGCAGCTGTCCCGTGTTCAATGACCTGTTTAGCATGGACAGAATGCGTTCTTCTAGGCTGAGGCGGGCTAGGCGAAACACACTAGGGGGACATGGGTCGGCTGGAGAGCCTGACTTTGTTTTCCTCATTAAGGTTTCTAGGCTCAATGAATCAATCGGGGGAAAGCTAGACAAGTACATTCCACCTGGAGTTTTAGCAGGATGTAGTTCAGTGGAGCAAACTCTGGTACTTGTTATTTCTTGTAAAATAACCTCAACCTTTTCTAGGAAGTATTTCAGAAAGGTGTCGCAATTGAGGGTGGTCTCTATAGGTTGAGTTCTTTTACTTAGTTCCGTGAGGATTTTAAAAGTTTCCTTCTGAACGTTATCTGCCTTATTAATGCGATTTTCGTAGAATGTCGCTTTAGATTCCTATATATGTTTTTTATAGGCTCGAAGCAACTGCCTGTATTGTTCACAGGATTCGGGGTCTTTTTTTCTCCTCCAGTTTCTCTCAGCATTTCGCAAAACTTTCCTATGTTCTCTTAGAGCTGGTGTGAACCAGGGGGCTCCCTTCCCACCGCTATTCATTTTCTGGGACTTCACTGGTGCAATCTGATCAATTGCCCTTGTTAGATCACCCATTAGATCTCTACACTCTTGGTCTATGTCGGCGCCTAGCGCTGTGGGTTGAGTGAATTCCCTGAGCGACAAAGTCAATGTTTGTGCATCAACATTTTTCCATTGACGAGTCTTTTTAATTTTTCGTGGGGGCTGTGGGGGTTTTGCGCCGATAGGGACATCACAATATATCTTGTGGTGGTCTGACCAGATACAAGGGAGAACTTTTACTGAGGTGATCTTGGGATCCAACACCCAGACCAAGTCAAGGATATGGCCCTTTATATGTGTAGGAGAGTCTACCAGCTGCCTGAAACCAAGCAAACACATTGTTGTCTCCAAAGAGCATCATCGGAAAGGGGAGGACAATGGAAACGCTGATTTTCTGTCCCGTCTTCCTTTGTTCCCCGATCGTGAACAATCTGGGGTAGGGGTGTGTGAGGATGTGCACTCCATGGAGGATGTCTCGGGACAGTTTCCTCCCTTTCAATCTCCGTCTCCCCTTCTGTATTCACAGCCCGGGCGCGGAGTGGACTGGCCCTTTAAGGAATCAGAGAGTGCCTTCCAGGTGGATGAGTCACGTGCCCCGGAAGACTGCTACTTCAAGGAAGACGCGAGGGAGTTACGGCGTTTATTTATTTATTTGAAAAGTTTTATATAGCGCGAACAAGATCTTTACAGATATCAGAGCGCTTTACAAGGACAAGGGGGTGATAGAATAATAGTATGTAATAGCTGAGGTAATTAGGTACAAGGTGCATAGTTACATAGGTATATCAAAATACAAGAGGTAGGTCAAACTTGAGGTAGTGTAGGTACAAGGTGCATAGTCAACAGGTGCGCCAATAATATAAAAGTACAAAAAGAAGGAGCATATACTTGTTTCACTGGGACCACACACCCCGAGCCGAGAGGAGACGTTGGTGAGGTCCTTCTTCATACCACTGTGGGAGAATGGAGTGGCGGAGCCTAACGAGCGGAAGACGTCACCAGAAGAAGCCTTCAACGCCAGTGAGGAGCCGAGGACCGGAACCGACGGGCAGCCAGACCCTACCTGGCAACACGAGCACGCCAGCCACGGCCACCGGGGGTCGTGGCTGCACAAGGTACGCAACAGATTTCAACTTCCTTGGGGTCGGGGCCCGGAGGACGAAAAGGGAGGCGGGGGAGGCGGGGAAGCGGGCGGAACTCACTAGGTTGTAGCTTAGTAGTGCAGTTACGGGCACTTCGGAAACAAGCCGCATGTGCACTGGTGAAGGTTCGGTGATAGCTTCCCCTCACTCCCCTTGCTTCCTGCGCCATTTCTGTGTCCGAGTCCCCACCTGACGGCTAGTTTTGTTCTGTTTTCTTTCATGATACCTGCACGCCTGCCAAGTCTACGAGCCAGGCGGAAAGACCGTTCTATTTGAAACAAGAAGGACAACGAAGTGGGACACAGCTGTATTCCCAAACCCCTGTCTTATTTGGACTTACACTACATCTCCCAGGATTCCCCGTTTCCTTTTGGACTATGTGCCTAACAACCCCAACTCCTTTTGCCTTTTTGACTGTTTAATAAATCCCTAAAAGAAAAACTACCTCAGGTGTCCTGGTCTGCTTCTCCACTGCGCTACAGGAACAGTATGTAGGTGTTTTGGTGTATTAGTGTATTAGTGTGCCGAGTAAGTACAATGTGAGTATTCATGGTGATCACAGTGTAAGTATGCAGAGTAAGCAGTATTTAGTATGCAGGGCGATGAGTATGTGAGTATGTAAAGTGAGCAGTATGTAAGTATGCAAGGTAATTAGCATGTAAGTATGCAGAATGATGAGTATGTAGGTGTGTATAGTCAGTAGTGTATGAGTATGCAGTGTGAGTATTTTTTTAGTATGCAAGGTGATTAAAAATGTGACAATGCACGGTGAGCAGTATGGTTGTGGTTAGGGGTAGCAGGCTGTTAATGTGCAGAATGAGCAAAGTGTAATATGGAAGGTAAGTATAGTGCGAGTATGCACAGTGAGCAGTGCTTAAGTATGCAGAGTGATGAATATCTTAGCAAGCTTTCTAGTCTTAGAGACTGTGAGTATGTAGAGGGAGAAGTGTTTGAGTATGCAGAGTGAGCAGAGCGTGAGTATAGAAAACAAGCAGTTTGTAAGTATGCAAGATGATGAGCATGCAAAGATGTAGTTGATGTACTATGTGTGTATGTGCAAAGTTTTGTGTGTGTTGTGTTGTGTGTGTGAGTATGCAGGGTGAATAGTGTTTGAGTATGTAGGGAAATCAATTTGTTAGTTATAGGGTGATTTTTATGTGGCTGTGTAGGGTGATTAGTGTGCAAGTATGTACAGTGAGCAGACTTTGTGTTTTCATTGTAAGCATAGTGTGCGTTTGCACAGTGATCAGAGTGGTAGTATGCAAAGTAAGCAGTATGTAAGTATGCAGGATGATGTATATGTAAGTATGTTGAATGAGTAGTCTTTGAGTATGCAATGTTAGCAGGTTTTTAATAAGCAGTGTGATTAGTATGTAAGTTTTTAGGGTGATTATTATGTGAGTGTCTAAAGTTAGCAGTGTATGATTGTGCAGGTGTAGTATAATATGAATATGCAGGGTGAGTACAGTGCGTGTATGCAATGCTAATAGTGTGTAAGTATGCAGAGTAATTTGTAGGTAAGTGTACAGTGTGATTAGTATGCTTCTGTCTAGAGCTAGTAATGTGTCAGTGTGCAAAATGTGTTGATTGTAATTATATAGGGAGAGCAAAGTGTGAGTGTGCAAGGCGAGCAGAGTGCAAAGATGCAAAGTGAGCAGTTTGTAGTAGTTTGTAGTATGGAAAGTGGTTAGTATGTGAATATGTAAGGTGATTAGTATGTTAGTGTCTAGAGCTAATACTGTATAAGTGTACAAAGTGGTACAAAAGGGGGTGGTGATGGACGGAGCATTTGAATCAATCAAACACTCACACCCAGTCAAAAGATCTGGGTTTAATCCATCACCGTTCTTTAGCCCACTCTGCCACCCCAGTTCAGACATGGCTATATGCAAATCAGTCTGACCCTGTGCCTCATGGGAACAGTCCAGCCCGAACTGCCAAGCCATGTCTTCCCTGGACCGGAAACAAGCTTCCGAGGACCAGTTTCTGGCATTCCAGCCGTCTACAGCCCGGCTTGCTTGAATCCAGTGGCAAAGTAAGCAAGGGACTCACGTCTGAGCATACCCTGCCACACTTATGGCGGCCAAAAGCGGTACAAAAGGGGGTGGTGATGGACGGAGCATCTTAATCAATCAAACACTCACACCCAGTCAAAAGATCTGGGTTTAATCCATCACCTTTCTTTAGCCCACTCTGCCACCCCAGTTTAGACATGGCTATATGCAAATCAGTCTGACCATGTGCCTCATAGGAACAGTCCAGCCCGAACTGCCAAGCCATGTCTTCCCTGGACCGGAAACAAGCTTCCGAGGACCGGTTTCTGGCATTCCAGCCGTCTACAGCCCGGCTTGCTTGAATCCAGTGGCAAAGTGACCAAGGGACTCACGTCTGAGCATACTCTGCCACACTTATGGCGGCCAAAAGCGGTACAAAAGGGGGTGGTGATTGGCGGAGCATCTGAATCAATCAAACACTCACACCCAGTCAAAGGATCTGGGTTTAATACATCACCGTTCTTTAGCCCACTCTGCCACCCCAGTTCTGACATGGCTATATGCAAATCAGTCTGACCCTGTGCCTCATGGGAACAGTCCAGCCCGAACTGCCAAGCCATGTTTTCCCTGGACCGGAAACAAGCTTCCGAGGACCGGTTTCTGGCATTCCAGCTGTCTACAGCCCAGCTTGCTTGAATCCAGTAGCAAAGTGAGCAAGGGACTCACGTCTGAGCATACCCTTCCACACCTATGGCAGCCAAAAGAGGTACAAAAGGGGGTGGTGATGGACGGAGCATCTGAATCAATCAAACACTCACACCCAGTCAAAAGATCTGGGTTTAATCCATCACCGTTCTTTAGCCCACTCTGCCACCCCAGTTCAGACATGGCTATATGCAAATCAGTCTGACCCTGTGCCTCATGGGAACAGTCCAACCCGAACTGCCAAGCCATGTCTTTCCTGGACCGGAAACAAGCTTCCAAGGACCGGTTTCTGGCATTCCAGCCGTCTACAGCCCAGCTTGCTTGAATCCAGTGGCAAAGTGAGCAAGGGACTCACGTCTGAGCATACCCTGCCACACTTATGGCGGCCAAAAGCGGTACAAAAGGGGGTGGTGATGGACGGAGCATCTGAATCAATCAAACACTCACACCCAGTCAAAAGATCTGGGTTTAATCCATCACCGTTCTTTAGCCCACTCTGCCACCCCAGTTCAGACATGGCTATATGCAAATCAGTCTGACCCTGTGCCTCATGGGAACAGTCCAGCCCGAACTGGCTTGGCAGTTCGGGCTGGACTGTTCCCATGAGGCACAGGGTCAGACTGATTTGCATATGGCACATGCCTGAACTGGGGTGGCTGAGTGAGCTAAAGAATGGTGATGGATTAAACCCAGATCAGTTGACTGGGGGTGAGTGTTTGATTTGCTCAAACGCTCCGTCCATCATCCCCTTTTGTTTCGCTAAGTGTACAAAGAGAGCAGAGTGTGAGTATGCAAGGTGAACAGACTGAGTATGCATGGTGACTAGAGTGTGAGTATGCAGAAAGAGCAATATGTGAATATTTGTAACGGTTAATATGTGAGCATGCAGAGTAATTACTATGGGAGTAGCTAGTGTGATTAATATGTAGGTGTCTTAGGGTAGTAGTGTTTCAGTGTGCAAAGTGAGCAAATTGTGAGTATTAAGAGTGAGTAGTTGTAAAGTATGCAGCATGATGATTATTTGTGTATGCAGGGTGATAGTTGTTTGTAGTATGCAAGGTGGTTAGTATGTAAATATGTCAAGTGATTAGTATGTTAGTGTCTAGAGCTAATACTGTATAAGTTGACAAAGTGAGCAGAGTGTAAGTATGCAAAATGAACAGAGTGTGAGTATGCAGGATGAACAGAGTGTGAGTATGCAGGATGAACAGAGTGTGAGTATGCAGAAAAAGCAATAAGTGAATATTCTCAGTGAATAATATGTGATTATGCAGGGCAATTAGCATGTGAGTAGCTAGTGTGATTAGCATGTAGCTGTCTAGGGGGCAGTAGTGTTTTAGTATGTAAAGTGAGAAGATTGTGAGTATTCACAGTGAGCAGTGGAAAAGTACGCAGGATGATGAATATTTGAGTATGTAGGGTGATTAGAATGTAAGTGTTTACAGTGATTAGTGTGTAAGTGGGTAGGGGCAGCAGTGTGTTACTGTGCAGAGTGAGGAGAGTGAGTGTGCAGAATGAGCTGGGTGTAAGGATGCAGAGTGAGCAGAATGTGAGTATGTAAAGTGAGCAGCAGTTTAGTAAGTAGAGTGATGAATATGCAAGTATAGAAAGTGATTAGTTTGTGGATGGATAAGGTATAATTGTGTAAGTGTGCATAGTAAGCAGAGTGAGTATGTAGAGTGAATAGATAAAATGTAAGCATGATGAGTAATTTCTGACTATTTAGAGTGATTAATATGTGAGTATGCAGAGTAAACAGTATATGGGTGCCTTTGTGTATTAGTATATCAGTGTGTAAAGTAAGCATAATGTGGGTATGCAGAGTGATTACAAAGTGAATATGAAAAGTGAGTACACAACAGTTAGACCCATAAAGACCCATAGACCCATAAAGTTAGGAGGAGGCATAGCCTGCATTCACAGATCCGATATTGAGGTCAAACAAATCCAAGCCGACCCCCTAGAATCAAGCGAATACCTAGGTCTTAATTTCAGAACAGCTACCAAACAAAGATTCAACCTCCATTCTTTTTACCATCCACCAGGAGACAGCGAAAAGTTTACAGAGGAGCTAATGGAGATCATAACGACCAACTCTAATGACGGCGTCAATAATATATTTCTTGGCGACTTCAACTTACATTGGGAGGACCACAACGACAAACTGGTCAAATCGCTGAAAGATTTCCTTGCTGAACTGAACCTTACTCAACTATGCACACAACCCACACATTCGAAAGTAGCGACGTTAGACTGGATTATTGCGCGAAACAAAGATGCGGCAATCCTCTCTATAACACCATGTGACTGGTCGGATCATCATGCCATTACATTCACGATACCTATAATGGAAAAAGGCACAACAAGACAACCCCTCAAGACCAAAAAATGGGTTAGAGACACAAGAGATGCAAACTTAGAGCTACTAGTGGAAAGCTGTGAAAGAGACCTAAAACCTCATAACAACCTGCAGAACGTAAACGAACTGACCGAACACTATATAACAACGGTCGAAACTATTGTCAATAACACCATGCCATTAAAACTGAAAAACATCTCGGAGAAGACAAAAAATCCATGGTTTAATGAATCGCTAAATGAAGAAAGGTGTAAATTGAGAATGGCCGAAAGAAAATGGAGACAACACCCTTCATCCCCAGAGCTGAAAGCACTCAGAGAAATTAGAGGCCAATATAATAAAATGATCATCAAATCAAAACAGGAATTCATACGGTCAGAACTGCCAAAAACAGACCACGAAAACTCTTTGAAATCCTAAAGCAACAATCAAACAAGTTAGCCACATCTGCCCATGAGAACTCAAAAACACCCCTAAATTGCGGAGAATTTTCTACATTCTTCACAGAGAAGGCGAAATCACTAGAAGCTGAGCTCAAAGACGCCGTGGCAAACATTCCCACTGAACAAATGCCTACGATAGATACCGCCGTGACAACGGAGAGTACCATAACAAAAAATGAGGCAAGTTGGGATACGTTCGAACTGTATGACCAGCACAGTATCGCCAAAACGCTTTCCAAAATTAAACCAAACAATCACTATCAAGATCCCCTTCCCGCAAAATGTGTAAAAGAAATCAATCACGTTTTGATTCCAATATGGACCGAAATTATAAATGCCTCACTATCACAAGGGATCCTCCCGGACTGCCTAAAAACAGGTCAAGTTGCCCCCATAATCAAAAAACCTACAGCAGATAGATCAGACCCAAACAACTTTCGCCCAGTGACCAACATCCCGCTACTGGCCAAACTAATTGAAAAATGCGTACAGAACCAACTAAGCCGACACATCACCAAGTTCTCATTGCTTGATGAATGCCAATCAGGATTCAGAACAAGTCACAGTACTGAAACAGCGATCCTCCATATTGTTGACGATGCGCTACAGGCACTTGACCAAAACAAAGCATGCCTACTGATTCTCCTCGATCTGTCGTCGGCCTTCGACACTGTAAATCACAAAGCATTATTGTCCAGGTTACGGGACAGGATGGGTCTGTCAGGAACTGTGCTGAAATGGTTCATCTCTTTTCTACAGAACAGATCACAACGATTCCTGGTCAACCAGTCAATTTCACCTCCATGTCCTATTTCAATCGGAGTCCCTCAAGGATCAACGTTATCCCCAGATCTGTTTAACCTTTACGTTGAGCCGCTTACAGAAATTTTCCAAAAAGCAGAGATATCGTATCACATGTATGCAGATGACACGCAAATATATCTAAAGATCTCTTCTCTAAAAGACTTGGAACGAGGGAACAAGGCTTTAAAAATGGCTCTGCAATGGTTAACTACCAACCAACTGAAGCTTAACGCCAACAAAACGGAGTTCCTACTAATCTCACCAGCAAGGAGCCGTACGGAAATAAAGGAGTGGACGAAAGTGGTGACTGCGCTAAACTGCACCCCAACATTAATCAAGTCAGCGAAATCCCTAGGAATCACTCTGGACGAGAATTTAGACATGAAAGCCCACATCAACTCAATGGCCAAGAATGCTCAATTCCACCTGAACTACTTAAGAAAACTGAAACCTTTCATCTCAGAGGCGGATCTCAAACTGGCTATCCAATCCTTAGTTATCTCTAGGATTGAATATGGCTGCTCCACCTTAGCGGGCTTACCAAAAATGTCCACAGCACCATTGAAAGCATGCCTAAACGCTGCGGCAAGAATTATCACCGGATCCAGGAAATACGACCATATATCGCCACACTTGAAAGCTTTAAGTTGGCTACCCTATGAAGCAAGACTCCAAATGAAGATAGCTTGTATCACCCATGAAACGCTACACCACAACACCCCAGGATACCTAGCAAAGAAACTCCAGCTATCGGGAGGGAATCGACCAGCGAGGAGTACCGAAGAATTCCTACTACGGCCAGCCTTTTTCCACAAGAAAAAAACCTATGACAGAGCGTTCTCAGGAGCTGCCCCCAGAATATGGAACTCAATTCCTCCTATCATCAGGAAGATCCAAAATGTGGCAGCATTTAAGCGAGAGTTAAAGAGCTTTCTGATGAAGAAATACACTACCTAGAATAGATCAGTCACGAACTGACAATGAACTAAATATCATACTTGTTTACACACTCTACCTATGATAGAAATATATCCACCTCTGACTTTATTTATCATCTACCTCCTATCATCTACCTCATATTTGTTGTCAGTATAACTGTTGGACATATTTGTCTACCTAGAATAGATTAGTCACGAAATGTCAATGACCCAACTAGTCTTACTTGCTTACACATTTTCTTGTGATTGAAGTATATCCAACACTGACTATATTTATTACCTACCTCTTATCATCTACCTCATATTTGTTGTCTGTATAACTGTTTGATATATATGTCTTTCTTCCACGTCTCATATGTTATTCGTTCCGATGCCTGTATAACTGTCTGATATATATTGTCTTTCGCATACGCCTATATGTTAAGCGCTCTGATACCCACAGGTCTTGTTCGCGCTATACAAAACTTTCTAATAAATAAATAAATAAATAAATAAAAGTATGCATAATGACCAGGGTTTGAGTATGAAAGGCGAATAATATGTGAGTATGTAGAGTGAACAGTATGTGGGTGTCTTGAAGTATTAGTATGTTAGTGTGAAGAGTGAGTACAATATGAGTATGCAAGATAATCACAGTGTGAGTATACAGAGTGAGCAGTATTTGAGTATGCAAGGGCATGAGTATGTGAGTATGCAGAGTGAGCAGTATTTTAATATGCATAGTAATCAGCATTTGAGTATGTAGAGTGATGAGTGTGTAAGGGCAGCAGTGTATGCGTATGCAGGGTGAGCATTTTTTGAGTATGCAAGGTGATAAAAATGTACAAATGCAGGGTGAGCAGTATGTGTGTGTCTAGGGATACCCGTCTGTCAGTGTGCAGAATAAGTAAAGTGTAAATATGCAAGGTGAGCACAGTGTGAGTATACAAAGTGAGCAGTGGATAAGTATGTAGAGCGATTAGTATGCTAGTATGCAAGGTGATTAGTGCTTGAGTTTACAGTGTTATTAATCTGTGAATATGCAAGATAATTAGTATGTGGGTGTCCAAAGTGATGACTTTGTGAATGTCTGGGGCAGTAGGATGCAAATATGTGGGCTAAGCATGCTTTTAGTAGGTACACAAATACTACTAGGTGGCATTGCAACTTTTTAACAGGCATTAATATACTAGCAAGTATTAGTGCATTGTTTATTAGATATGCAAATAATATTAGCTGTTAGTGCACTATTTTGCTACGTACATACTATCAGCTGTTAGTGCATGCCTTCACTAGGTAGACCTACACTACTAGCTAGCAGTGTACACTTTTACAAGGCATACACACTATTAGCTATCAATGTACAACTTCGATAGTTATATACATCACTAGCTATTAGCACTTACATTGATTGTTGATAAATCCATAATTAAGTATTGTAGCAATAATAGCATTATGTAGTTTATATTTAAAGATAGTCATGTAAATTGTACTATGCTATTTTTCCTACAACCATGCTACTATTGCTACAATTTCAATTGATCCTATATAATTTACTATACATCACATGCAAGGCGAGCAGACTGTAAGTATGTAGGAAGAGCAGTGTTTAGGTATGCAGAGTGATCTGTATGTGAGTGTTTAGAGTGATTAGGATGTGGTTGTTTAGGGTTAGCAGTGTGTTACTATGGA
Organism: Lissotriton vulgaris; assembly: GCF_964263255.1. Taxonomy (NCBI): domain Eukaryota; kingdom Metazoa; phylum Chordata; class Amphibia; order Caudata; family Salamandridae; genus Lissotriton; species Lissotriton vulgaris. The sequence goes on along the minus strand of NW_028242718.1, from coordinate 21,472 downwards.
AGGCGTGCATAGTTAAAGTACTCAGGGTGAGCAAAGTGCGAGTATGCAAGGCGAGCAGAGTGTGAGTATATAGGGTGAGTATTTTTGAATATGCAGGGTGGTTAGTCTGTGAATATGCAAGGTGATAAATATGTGGGTGTTTAGTTAACAGTGTACTGAGTAATCAGTATGTAAGTGTGCAGGAGCAGCAGTGTGTGAGTATGCAAGGTGAGTAATGTTTTCTGTAAAACTCTTTTAACATGTACCACATGTTCTTCTTCATTTTGCGAATATATCAAAATGTCATCAATGTACACGATGACAAAAACATCAAGGTATTCTCGGAGCACTTCATTGATAAAGTATTGAAAAGCTGCAGGCGCGTTGCATAACCCGAAGGGCATCACGCAATATTCATATAAACCGAATTTGGTGCGGAACGCCGTCTTCCATTCATCTCCTGCTTTAATCCGGATTAGATGATAGGCTCCTCTTAAGTCTATCTTCGTGAATATCTTTGCACCTCGTACTTGATCCAACAGTACAGGGATGAGTGGCAATGGATATTTGTTCTTTATAGTAATCTTTTTTAAAGCCCTGTAGTCCAGGCATGCTCTCAAGCCACCTTCTCTTTTTGGTATAAAAAACAGGGGCGAGGATACTGGAGACGTTGAATGTCTGATGAACCCTTTTTGTAGCATGTCATCTAGATAGTTCTTTAAGTATTCGGTTTTATCAGAAGTTAGCGCGTATATCCTACTATTAGGAAGTTCAGCACCAGGTATTAAATCAATGCGGCAGTCGTAAGAACGATGTGGGGGCAATTTAGTGGCCTCTTCTTCATTAAATACTGACTGAAATTCAGCATAAGTGTCGGGTATCTTTGAAGCCACAGCTAATGACTGGATTGAGCAACATAATGGATGCAAACTGTCACTGGCTTCCTGATAGCAATGGGTCATGCAATAGGGTGACTTTAACGTCACTGTTCTGTCTATACAGTCAATCTTTGGATTATGAGTTTGGAGCCAGGGAACTCCTAATATTGCTCCAAAAGTAGGAGTGTCAATCAAGTCAAAGACGATTTGTTCTGAATGCCCGTTACCACAAACCAGGAGCAGAGGAGATGTTTGATGACTAATCATACCTGATGACAGTTCAGAGCCATCTACCGACTTGACAGGTTCAGGCTTGTCCTTTTCCACGAAAGTTATGTTCATCTTACAGGCTATTAGTATGTCAAGGAAATTACGTTGCTCCAGAATCTAAAAGAAGAGACATATGATGTCTATCTTGATTGCTGACCACTAATGTGATATTCAATAGAAAATGTTTTGCAGGTCTTATCAATGTCTTCTGATTTTGAGAGATCTGACAAAGGCATGTACTTGAAGAATCGATCTCCTCATTCTTCAAGCTCTTTAGTTTTCCTGAACACCAGCGATTTTCTTGGGCGTAGTAGAAGGACGATTGGGACAGTCTTTGGCATAATGTCCACTCTTGCCACAGTATAAACACAAATTATTCTTCCTTCTTCTAGCTTTCTCCTCATCTGAGATGGGACCTCTCATTCCTCCAATTTGCATGGGCTCAGGTACATCCTTTATCTCCTTTTTGTCTGTTTTCTGTAGGACCAACCTAGGGAATCCGATACGACTCTTTTTTCCTCTTCTCTCTTGCAGTCTATGATTTAATTTGACTGTAAGTTCAATGAATGAGGGACAATCTTCAGGCGGATTAACTATTTGTGCTAGTATGTCCTTCAACTCATCAGACAATCCTCGGTAGAATAAGGATGTTCTCTTGTCTTCAGGCCAATATGTTTCGGCCAGCAGCCGGTTAAACTGAGTTATATATGTGAGAAGATCTTTGGACCCCTGTTTAAGATTAAGCAGGGCATTGTCACCGGCTTGCATATAAGCGTGCTTTGCAAACAGACTTCTAAACTTGAGCTGAAAGTCGTTGTAATTATACAACAAAGGATCATCTGTTTCTACCAAAGGGACAGCCCATTCTGAAGCATTTCCTCCCAAATAGGAAAGAATAAACGCCACTTTTGATGCATCATCTGGGAAGGCTGCCGGTTTACACTTAAATTGAAGATGACACTGAGTCATAAAACTGTTAAACTTGGCACTATCTCCTGTGAATCTCTCTGGCATGGCTAAAGGAACAGGACTAGGTGTGTGCACTGTAACTTGTACAGGAGGGCTTACGTTTGCCGCTTCAACAGGTGGACTAACAGTGGGTGATTGTACAGAGAACCTGGCGGGTTGAATATAATTTCCCTTGGGAACCGCTCCTGTATTATTCCCACCCACAGCCCCGGTATCTTGAGCTTGTAAATGGGCTACTTCTGCCTGTAACTTCAGGTTCTCTGTTCTTAACATTGCCACTTCCTGTTGTAAACTGGTAACTACGGCATTGATCTCTTCCATTGAAGGAGTATGTTCTGTAGAACCCACACTCGGGTCTACATTCATCTTTGCTCGGGTGAACTAGAATACTTGGGCTTGGCTTTCTGTCAAGGGTCCCCCTCGAAAAAAGGAGGAGGTCCGTCCACAGGAGCAAAGATGAATGTCCCACACACTTCCAAACAACAACTACCAAAGCGAGAAGGTATAACTTCGCTATAAGGCAGCTGCCACCAAAAAGTGTGGGGGGAATTTTCCCAGGGAGTATACCACTCTCCCCCAGCAAGGTGACGTAGCTGCAGTCTTGATGGCAGGAGACTGTAAAATAAATATACAACAATACTAACCTCACCAATACTTTACAGGGCTGATATACAAGTGTTCAACATACCATTCCACTTACCTCACAGGTGAGTGACAGGGCTTTAAGCTAGAAGTCCAGGCAAGAACCAGGAGATACAGCAGAGAACCTGGGGGACAACTAGCAAGGAAATCTCCAAAGGAGAATGCACCAATTCCCGTCCTACTCATAAACTGAAGACAGAGCAGAACTGGGGGCCACAAGTGCAGCTGATAACACTAGTATCACTTATAGAGCTAAAGACAAAGTGATACAGAATTTCTCACTTCCAACGCATAAACTAAAGACAGCGTGGAGTGAATAACATATAACACAGACAATCCCCTCTTCCAACTCATAAGCTTAAGACAGAGCGGAGGAAGGGAACAAACAACATAAAATACGGACAATAGACACACCCAGTCTGACTAGAAACCGAAGAGCAGAACGGAGTGGGCGTACCTACAACAAGACGCTTTAGACCAGACACACTCTACTCGTAAACTTAAGACGGAGTAGAGCGCAAACACAAACATACACAAAAACCCCTTCGATCAAAAAATGACCGCGGAGTCTAAACACAGTGATGAATTGCCAGTTCGAAACTGACACCAAAGAGGAGAGAAAAGCAGGCGGGGAATCCAGGCGGAAGGGGACGCCAGGCACCGGGGAAGGGCGTGCCGAGACGAGAAAAGGTAACGGAGCAGGGCGGGAGGAAAAACAGCAGGCAGGACACAGAACAGGGCCAGAAAATACCGTGACCCAAAGGCAGAAATCTCAGGAGCTGGAAAAGAGTACAAACGGGAGCAAAAGGAATCAGCAGGATCTCAGTGCAGTGTAGGTGTGCATGGTAAGTAAAGTAAGTATGCAGGGGGAAGATGGTGTTTTGTGCATAATGAGCATATTTTTTTTAGTATGGAACGTGATCAATATGTGAGTATGCAGTGTAAACAATATCAGCCGACCATTGACGGCACAAGGGGGCTTGGTAGATTGGGGGAGAGGCTGCAGTAGTCCTTAGCAGGGGCGGCTGGTGACATTTGAAAGTGGTGGGGCGTAAATACTGCACTGTGGCGAGCGCGCGCAGCGTCGATGCCCAACCACTTATGGGGGATTCGGGTTGGGATGGGGGATGAGGTTTGCAGGACACACCTCGTACGAAGCACCCAAGAAAAGCAGAAGATGTTTCCCCCCGAAGATGTGTCTGAACCAGACTTAAATACCCTTTTGTGGTTATTATGCTGCACCATGTGATTGATGATGGAAAATGCGAGAATTAGAAGGAGTTCTATTACATATTCACTAAAATATGCTACATATTATAATGAAGTAATACATGATATTTGAGCAATTGGCGCACCATTAAGCTATAATAAATCAAGCAATATATGATAAATGTGCATTTGATACTAAATGAAACATACATTTATAAATGAAAATTATGCACTGGAATATATGAATACATGGAAACGCATACATTGCACAAGGGTCTAGGGTCACGTGCTTTATAATCAGAAGCAAAGATAGCACCCTGAGCTGCAGCAGCACTAGTACTAGCAACACACCCCACCTCCCCCAGCTCTCTCAATGCAGCGCCAGGGCACAGTTAATCCTCGCCCGCAGCACGCCCATTAGGAGACCGAGGGGCTCCTAATGGGCATGCGCTAACAAGTTAAAACACAAGTGCGCATGAGTGGGCACGGTGCGAAAATTCGCCCTCCGTCCCCACTCATGCGCACTTGTGTTGTGCTGCTGCTTGCTGCCCCCATGTCTGACAATGCATGTCAATCAACATGACGCCAGACCGTGGTCTGACGTCATGCTGGCTGGCATGCATTGTCAGTTCTCCCTCGGCGTCGGTCTTTGAACTTAAGTAAACTATTCAGTTTACTTAAGTTCAGAAACGTCGGAGCTGCGGGCGGCTGTGGGCAGGGGGGCTACGCCCACTGGCCCTAATGGACGCACCGCGCCTGGTCCTTAGTTTGCTACCTTTGCTGGCATGGGACGGTGGTGTTAGGCATGAGCTAGGGTGGACGTTGGTTCTGGGCGGCCTAGGGGCAGGGGGATGTATGTCATGGAAATGCTAATCTTTTGCGGCAGGAATGGCAATGCGGTCTTAGGGGAAAGAAGTCACGAGCCGCACACGGGCGAGGATATTGCAGAGCTTTATGATGGAGCTCCACTCCTGTTTTCGCCCGTATGCAGGGGAGGGTGGGGGGGTGGTGGCTTGCAATTAATTGTGTTAAAAGTTTCGTACAGAGTGAAGGAATATTGCTGGGCAGTGTTGCGCGTATGGATGGGGCAGTGTTGCCATGGGGCAAATAGCATCAGGGGGGAGGTGGCCGAGCACAAGGCTGTTAGGTGCGAATTCCAGGATAGGCGAGCACTTGGGAGGACTTGGGAGCAGAGAGGGGCGTTTGGGAAAGTGTTGTTGGTGGCAAATTGTTGGGGGCTGAGGGGAGAATTGCGGATGTACAGGGTGTGGCTTGGGCTGACAGTAGTGAGGTGTTGTTGAGTTGTGGGGGTGCAGATGGGTGCTTATGTGCGGAGCGGACGACTTGAGGGTTATGAATGCGGGAGTACTGCGCAGACAATTGCTCTTTACAATAAAAGAAAGAAAGTGACGGCCCGGCGTGATGGTAGCCAGGGGGGACCAGGAGTAAAGGGTGAGCTCTTCCATATGGCTGGTTGGGTTGCGGTCACGCTTGTGTTTGGGGGCTGAAGGACATGAGGGGGCCAGGGTTGGAGGGTGATGCTAGCCAGGTGGATGGAAGTTTACAGTTCAGGTTGTGCATGCTGGACACGGAGGGAGAGAATCTCGCATGCGATGTGTGGATTGCTGCGCATCTGGCTGAGAGTGTCTCAGAGTGCGAGGGGGTGAATGATAGGGAAGTAATGTGAAGGGGGTGTTTGGCACGTAGGAGCGTAAGATAGTCACGGTGTTGTGGGGGTCAACCTGTACACGAACAGTGCTTTTTAAAGGGATTGGGATGGACATGCGAGAGAGTCAGGCATACGACTTGGTCTCTGTTTATGCGTGTTGGTAGCGTGTGTGCTGCTTTAAAGGTGCAACATGTGTACTAATGAATAGAGCAAGCAAAACCGTAAAACAGCATGAGTTGCAATGCAATTTTAACATATGCTGATTTTGTGAGTTGGAGATGCGAACGCGTATTTATGAGCGCATTTGCGAACGAAGTATCTAATGTAGAAACCGCAACGTGCAAATTGTTGTGGGCTCAGGGGAGTATTGCGGATACACAGGGTGTGGCTTAGCAGGACAGTGGGGAGGTGGTGTTTAGGGATGGGGGTGGTAGGTGGTGGCTTATGTGTGGAGCGTCCGACACGAGAGTGATGAGTGCATGGGTGTTGCGTGGACAATTTCCCTGTACAATAAAGGGAAGAAAGTAATGGCACGGAGAGATGGTGTCCAGGGGGGAGCAGTGGTAGAGGGTGTGCTTTTTTACAGAACTGGTTGGGTTGCGTTCACGCCCGTGTTTGTGGGCTCAATGACATAAGGGGGCCACAGGTGGAGGGTGGTGCTAGCTAGGTGGATGGAGTTGGCTAGGCAGGACAGTGGGGAGGTGTTGTTCGGGGGGCAGGTGGTGGCGTATGTGTGTATCGGTCGACGCGAGAGTGCTGAGTGCATGTGTGTTGCGCTGCCAATTTTCCTCAACAATAAAGAGAAGAAAATAACGTCACGGGGGAGGGTGGCCAGGGGGGCCCAGGAGTAGAGGGTGGGCTCTTCCACAGAGCTGGCAGGGTTGCGGTCACAGTGGTGTTTGGGGGCTGAAGGACATGAGGGGGCCAGAGGTGGAGGGTGATGCTAGCCAGGTGGATGGAAGTTCACCGTCCAGGTTGTGCATGCTGGACACGGAGGGAGAGAAGATTGCATGCGATGTGTAGATAGCTGCGCATCTGGCTGAAGGTGTTTTAGACTGCGGGGGGGTAAAGGATAGGGAAGGAATGTGGGGGGTGGGGGGTTTGGCACGTAGCAGCGTAAGAAAGTCCCCGTGTGGTGGGGGTGAACCTTTAGACAAACAGTGCTCTTTAAAGGGATTGGGATGGATATGCGAGAGAGGTAGGTATACGACTTGGCCTCTGTTTGTACGTGTTGGTTGCGAATGTGCTGCTTCAAAGGTGCAATTGTTGTAGTTTAATACATCATACTTGTAAAGTAAACACCAGTGGCATAGGAATTGCGATTTAAGACTGGCTACATTCAGAGCCGAGCATAATGCACAAGAAGTTTTTATAAATAACTTTTTTTGTGTTAGCTTTCTAAAATTACAGTGAAAAAAACGAACGAACATCGCATAACACCAGCTTAGATAAGAACACGGTATTTCTTCACAACAGCTGCAGAAGCACAATCCGCATGTCTGAAAACGAGGAGCACGAGACATGAAGGCTGCAGTTGTTGCAAAAACGTAAAACAGCATGAGGCGTAACACAATTTTAACACATGCTGTTTTTGTGAATAGGAGATGAGAACGCGTATTTATGAGCGCAATTGCGAACGAAGTACCTAAAGTCGAAACCGCAACGTGAATAGGCGAATGTTAAATACATTGGCATGACGCTTAAAGTTAGTTTGATACACGCAGTTTTATATGTAAGCGGAAGTTTAGTAGACTATATTTTAAAGCAATGTTAGCATTGCATTTTTGGTAATGCCTGTAAGAATTGTTGTTATTGGCTGTTTAGTTGCAGGTGGGACTATGCATGTGACGTATCGACACAGGTTAAGGCATTTGGAAAATATATGAAAAGCAGAAGTTTAATACGTTGTATTTTAAACCAATGTTTGCATTGTGGCTTAGCCAATGCCTATAAGATTGGCATTGGTATTGGCTGTTCATTTGCGGGCGGGACTATGTGTTTGACCTATGAGCACAAGCTAAAGCAGTTTAGAATAGTGTAGAAAGCTGAAGAAAGTTGTTACGAGCAGACGTGGAAGAATTACGTGCAATGCAATGTATTCAGCGTTCAGGTAGTTTCAGTTTCTTTTTTCATTTTTTTGTTGCTGCGTAGGTCTAGAAACTTAACGGCATTCAGTAATTTTTAATAAACAAGTAAATTGTATTGACGATCTTTGTAAAGACGCATTTAAACATTTATTGTCGATATTTTATATTTAAGTAGCAATGTAATTGCTAATACATGCGTTGTTTTTTAAGTATGATAGTTACATTTCACTGATTTAGACGATGGAGAATTTCATTTGTTACTGCTCGTAAACAATATGCGAGAAAGTCAGGCATACGACTTGGTCTCTGTTAATACGTGTTGGGAGCGTGTGTGCTGCTTTAAAGGTGCAACACGTGTACTAATGAATAGAGCAAGCAAAAACGTAAAACAGCATGAGGCGTAACGCAATTTTAACATATGCCGTTTTTTGTGAGAAGGAGATGCGAACGCGTATTTATGAGTGCATTTGCGAACTAAGTATATAATGTAGAAACCGCAACGTGCAAATTGTTGGGGGCTCAAGGGAGCATTGCGGATGCACAGGGTGTGGCTTGGCAGGACAGTGGGGAGGTGTTGTTCGGGGTGGGGAAGGCAGGTGGTGGCTTATGTGCGGAGCGGCCGACGCGAAAGTGATGAGTGCGTTGGTGTTGCGCGGACAATTTTACTCTACAATAAAGGGAAGAAAGTAATGGCACGGAGAGACTCTGCATTTTATTCTGAATTTTGGATTGTACCATATTTGCCTACATAATCTGATCATTGAGTCTCTTCCAATATGTCCTGGACCATGGTACATGCGTGCCATGTCAGAAATCATACTATCTGGCATTATTGCTCTGTCATCTTTGTAAACCCAAACCTCATCTTCTTCTCTTTGTCTACATCCTGCTTTTAACCATGAGTCTTTCTCCTCATTACTCGACTCATCTTGCAACTGTTTTACTCCTTGCCAAGTCTCAACTACAGATATTAGCATAAGTGAGTTCAAAACATGTTCATTTTCTTTTTTCCGATTAACACATTATGTTTTGCAAAGAATTTTGCTATAGAATCAGCATATGAATTTCCTTTTGTTACGTAATCCTCTCCTTTCTTATGTGCTGTGCATTTTACTACTGCAATTTTTTCTGGTAACTGAATTCCATCGATCAATCTTTTGATCAACTGAGCATTTCTTATTGGTGATCCCGCAGAAGTTAAATAACCTCTTTGAGACCAGAGCTGGCCATAGTCATGGACTACACCATAACCATATTGACTATCAGTCACTATGGTAATTTTTTGCTCTTTTTCCAATTCACATGCATGAACCAAAGCAATTAATTCTGCTACTTGAGCTGAACGAATTCCTTTGAGACTGGAAGCTTCAATCACATCTGCAACTGTACACACCGAATATGCTGCACTCAGAACACCTTCATCTGTTCTTAAGCATGAACCATCAACAAACAAAACATATTCTGATTCAGCCAATGGGACATCTTTAATGTCTTTTCTTGGTTTAGTGCAATATTCTAATACATCCAGGTATTCATGATCAACCTCATCCCTGATTTCTGTTTCAGTAGCGTCAAGTAATAATGTGGAAGGATTTAAATTCACACATCTTGCAATTGACACATTGTCTGATCCAAGAATAACTTGTTCATATTTTGTCAGTCTATTGTTTGTCAAATTCTGTATTTTGCTTCTAGTGAGAAGAATTTCAACTGAGTGTGGTACATATACTTTTACAGGAAATCCCATTATTATTCCTTCACTTTGTTCCAAACTTACACTTGTTGCAGCTACTGCTTTTAAGCAACCTGGTAATGCTTTTGCAACAGGGTCAAGAACAGCTGAGAAATATGCTATTGGCTTTCTCAGTCTTCCATGTCTTTGAATCAGAACTGATAATGCACATCCTTCTCTTTCACTGCAATACAGCTCAAAATATTTTTCATAATCCTGCATTCCCAATGCTGGAGCTTCACACAAACTTTTCTTTAACTACTCAAAAGTTTCTAATTCAGTTTTTGTCAGGCTAATTGGGTCTTTTATATCTGCTTTTGTCAATCTCTGCAGTGGTTTTGCGATTACTGAAAATTCACTAATCCATTGGCGACAATAACCTACCATTCCTAGAAACATTCTAACCTGTCTCTGTGTTTTGGGGGGTTGTATTGCTTGAATCATTTTTATTCTTTCTGTTGTCACTTGCCTGATTCCCTTTGCAATTCTGTGACCAAGATATTTTGCTTCTTGTTTGCAAAACTGTAATTTCGCAGGAGATACTTTATGTCCCTCATCTGCCAGATGATTTAAAAGAGTAATGGTCTCTGTTACACAATTATCTCTTGTTTTTGCAGCCACAAGGAGATCATCAATATGCTGCACTAACGTAGATTTTCCAGGTAAATCCAGATTTTCCAAAGATTTCTTTAACAACTGATTAAAAATAGATGGACTTTCAGTGTACCCTTGAGGGATTCTACACCATGCTAGAATACGCTCTTTGAACTGGAACGCAAACATTTGTTGGCTTTCTGGATGCAATGGAACAGCAAAGAATGCGTTACATAAATCAATAACTGTATACCATTCTGCATCATGCGGAATCTGATATAAAATTACCGCTGCGTTTGGCACAACTGGACAACATGGAACAACAATTTTATTAACCTTTCTCAGGTCCTAAACAATTCTGAATTCCCATAATCGGTGAATTACATGGGCTACTCTCGATTTCTTTTAGAACACCTTGTTTTATGAATTTGTCTATTACAGGAGTTACCCCTTAAATCACCTCTGCTTTCATTTTATACTGAGGAATATTTGGATAATCTGCTCCTTGTTTTACTGATATTTGTACTGGATCTACGTTTTTAATCAGACCCATTTCATCTCCAGTGAAATCCCAAATTTTTACATTCACTGTGTCTTTCAATTCTTCAAGTAAATTATTCTTATCAAACACAGGAAATAATTTACTTTCTTCTGCCTCAACCATTGACATTGTTAATTTGTAAAGCCCATCCTCTTCTGGAGTTTGAAGCTCAATACCATCCGGTGAGCAATAAATTGCACAGTTCATTTTACAAAGAATATCCCTACCTATTAGATTTACAGGACTACTATCACAAACTACTAATCTATGCATGTCTTTAAATTTACCTATTTCAACTTCAACTGGTTCAGTTAAATCTGTTTTGATTTGCTGATTAGCTACACCTACTACTTGGATTTTATCTCCAGAGAGAGGAAGGTTTTCTATTTCCACTGATCTAACAGTAGAACGGGTAGCACCTGTATCCACTAGGAAAGTAATTTCTACATCATTCACTTTACCATTTACAAATGGACCAGATTGATCTACCTCAAGAGTGGCTCCAAGCACACACTCTTCCTCCTCTTTCAGGCACCGTCAGAAATAATCTTCAGATTCACTCCCTCCATCTTCTTTCAACCAATATTGTTGGGACACATTCGACACATTCACTCTTGGTGATCTGTTTACCTGTTCACCTCCGCTGAATCCTGTTTCTGCACTGTATCTCTGCAAATTTACACAGTTTGGAAGTGGCGGTTGTGGTAACCGACTTTGCTGAATCACTACCTGTAGCTGTAGCTGATGCTGCTCATTTATCTCATTCTGCATCTGTGGATTTAATGATGTATTTTTAAAATAAGTTCTGGGCAGATTCTTACACTCGCGCTTCCAGTGTCCAATTTTGCCGCAATTAAAACATGGGAGTTTCTGTTTCAACTCGTCTATATTTCCAATCAATTTTGGTTTATTATAATTTCCTTTGAATTTCCCTTGATTCTGATCAACATTCTTATTTCCTAATGTTGCTATTTGTTGTTCAGCTACTTTCACCTGTGCCCACATTGCTTTATCTTTCAGCTTCTTTTGTTTAGCATCTATTTCATCACTACAGTATTTTGCTTTTCTCAAAATATCATCTACTGTGTTTGATTGCCAGCCAACTATTCCAGTTCTTATCATTTCACTAATTTCAGGTCTCAAGCCATATACAAATCTATATATAAAATGGCTCATGTCCTTTCCACTTAAATGTTCATAACCACTGTATTGTTTAAATACCAGCAGTAATCTTTCATAAAACGAATGTACTGATTCTTTTGACTCTTGAATTGTTCTATCTATTTTAACCCAATCTATCTCTTTTGGGGGAATCTTGTTTTTCAAAAACACAATTACTTGTTCATATTTTCTCAGTACCGCTGGAGAAGGAGCACCTGTTACTTTATCTCGTTCATATTCTTCTCTAGGCCAACCTATAGTAGTTTTACATTGTGTCCCAAGATCTGATGGGACAACTATGTCAAATAATCCATCAAGATCAACCCACAAAACCTTTGAAACTTTCACAAATCTTTCCACCTGTCGATACCATTCTACAGGTTTTTCTCTTAATCGGGGAAAATCATTTGTGAACAGTAAAATGTCCTGTCTTGTCCATGGGACATGCACATGCCCTGTTATTTATTATCTACATAAATGGATTAAACAAATCTCTAAAATTGGCAACTAGAGATGTCCCAAAAATAAGGGGGAATTGTTACCGACTCTGCTTTACGCAGATGATGCGGTGCTCATGGGTCTCACTCCGAACGCTTTACGCAGTCTGGTAAAAGACTTTGCTCAATACATGGAAAAACTTGATCTTAAAGTAAATTTAAAAAAATCTTTTATCATGTCCTGTGGCCCGGGGAAGAGACAACTAAGTGTTATTTTGGTGGGTCTTGATAAACTCTACTCAACTAACACTTTTCCCTACCTAGGAATGGTTTTTGCTGTGAGCGGCTCGTGGAGTGGACATTGGTCCACGCCACGAGCAAGTTCTCAAAATCCATTAATTCTATTCTTAGCCTTCCACGGCCTAAGAAAGTAGATGCCACCAAAGCAATTAAAAAAAATGTTAAATCCCAATGTGTGCCAGTAGCTACTTATGGGGCAGAGATCTGGGGTCTGGGCAAAACACCGAGAATCCAGACTGAGGAAAACCGCTTCTGTAGAAAAATCCTCGGAGCACCCATTTCCTCTTCAGAATACATTTGCCACTGCGAACTGAACTTGCACTATATATCAGATTTTATTGCCTCTAGACCGGCAATGTTTTGGCTCGCTATCTGGAAGAATAACTTGGCTGGCCTAACCCATGACATTATAAGAGACTGCCTTAACTGCGAAAAAGGGATGTTAATCCCCTGGCTTTCTGGAGTTTTAAAAAAAACTGAGTAGCGTAGGCAAAGGACACCTCTTCCTTGACCCTAGCAAAATTGAGCTTAAAGATAAAAATAATTTAAAAACCGCACTGTACGAACTTTATAGCGAAGAAAGATTGGCAAGGGAATTAGCCAAACCAACAATCAAGGCTTATGTGAATAAAGATCTGTACTCACAATCAATCCCATTGTATCTTACGCTGCCAATGACAAATTGGGAAATATCCTTACTCTTTCGCCTAAGGGCAGGCACTGTCAGATTTTTATTATGTTTCCCATTAGGCTATTCATTCTTAAAATCTGAAAATAATTTGTGCCCATGTAATGATATGAGCTTGCAAACTGAATTACATTTTTTCTTTTGTAAATTTTATCAAAAATATTTTAAATGGTTTTTAGCGCCGTATTTTAAAAAGCACAGACCACTTTCTTTGGAGGAATCAAATTCGATGTTGTTAACTCTGAATAATGAAGAGCTGATTTTTCGCACTAGCACTTTTCTAACGGTCATTACCCATGTCCCGAAAACAAAGGAGCACCCTTAGCAAATTTCTGAACCTTACTGGTAACTGATTGTATTTAATAACGTGCTGTTTTAAACTATTTGTAATCATGGTAGTTTGATTTGGGATTGTTTGTATTGCTTTTATGAATTTGCAAAAATTTGAATAAAGATTTTGAATTGAATTGAATTGAAATCTTTCCACCTGTTGATACCATTCTACAGGTTTTTCTCTTGTCCTGTCTTGTCCATGGGACATGCACATACCCTCCTCCTGCTATTTCTCTAGTTGGAAACTCATTTGCTACTTTTTCCTTTTCTCTGACAGGAAAAGCTAAACTTGTTCTGCCTTCATCTCTTTTCTTTGTCCATTTTGCTCTCCATTTACTTAATTCACCCCATTTTCTCAAATTCACAATTAAATATTTATATGAGTGATTCTTCCTGCGGTATTCATATTTTCAATGTCTTTTTCAGAGAAATCCACCCTATAATTTTTCTGCAAAATCTTCTGGTTACTCAAATCTACTTCGAATTCTAAAACCATATCCTCTAATTGATCATATTTATTTTTTGTTTTCCATGTTATGCTTTTGCAAATAAATAATAATTCATCATCCTGATATGCCTTCAAACTTTCAGTTCCAATTGTACCAATTATTAATTCCTCTACATCTGCTTTCAATTTTCCAACATCAAGTAAATTACATTCTGGAGTTTGTGTTAAATCTATTTTGCTCAGACTCTTTTCCGGAGATCCAGAGTCAGAATCTGCACCAGTTGGAGTTTTACATGACAAACGTTGATTAAAAGTTAAATCAGGCATAATTAGTTTCTCTCTATGTATTTTCAGACAAGTCTGAATAAAATTTTTCAGTCACTTTCTGTATTTCTGAATTTAATGGTTCAGTTAAAGCTGAATGTCCAATTTATTTTTCATCAAATACTGGAAGAACAGGTCCAATTATTACAGGTACTGTTACTGCTTCCATGCTTTTAGTTAACTGCTGTTTAATTCAGTCGCAGAGCGAATATATTCTGAAGTATTTGGTAATTCCTCATACCTTTCTGTTCTATTTCCATTTCTTGGAGTTTCATTTCTTTGAACTGGTGTTTCAGTTAAATTACTATTTTCTCCTGATATATTTGAACTACGTCCTGTTTCTACTCTTTCAGGTGTTTTTCTATTATTCAGGTTTGTTTCAGGAGACGTCTCATCAATTATTTCTCTTTGAGGGGCACTTGGAGAAGTCCATGTACAAACTGGTTGATACGGTGGCGGCTTTTTAGTATAAATTTCTTCTAATACCGCAACTTCTGAATCACTTTCTTCACTAATATTATTTTTCTTTTGGGTACTCTTTTTTCTAATTACAAGCCATCACACATGTCTGCACTTCTCCATCGACGCATTCTATCCTGATGTGATTCTCTATCAAGACCTAATCTTGTTCCCCTTTGTATTCCACTACTCTCTCACTGTAATTCATTCATTTTGTCTTCCCATTCAAGGAAAGTTTCAAATTGAGTAGGTCTAGGCCTTGGTAAAAGTTTCATCATTCTTTCTCTTAAATTTTTCAAAACCGCTATGTTAAATGATCCGTCTTCTGGCCATGCTAACACACCATCATTTTCAGTATACTTCATCCAATTCTCAATCCAAAGACAAGTATGGTAACCATATTCACCTAACATATAAGCTGCAGGTGTTTTATACTTATGAATTAATTTTCCACCTCGCGTTGAAATTTTCTTGTCAGGTTTAATTTTATTTTTCAATTTCCGAAACCATGAAAGCTTCTTTTTCTGTTTCATGTAATAATAATCCATGTTTTTAAACAATTTCCCTTACTTTGGAAAAGATCGTAACAACTTCCTTGTTATTCCGTAACACCAACCAAAACTTACCAACAAACCAATCAGGTTAAGCTTCGTCACTATTTTGCTCAACCAATAGAATTACCATTTTTCAGGATGAGCCAATCAGCTGTAAGCTGGCCTAGTCACATGAACCAATCGGTGCGCGAATACTGTGATGTATGTTAACCAATCACAGCGCGACACTTGTGACGTATGCTGCCGCTGCAGCTTTGCTGTCTCTCACTCCGCTCCTTAAACTGGCCCCTCCTTTACAAATTTTCACAGCGCCATACTTACTAAACTTTCAATTGAATTCAGTTAAAAACTCCACAAAAACAAACCATTTGTCTGTTTCGCTAAAATAAAGTGATAGCTTTCCCAAACATTCAAGTATTCTTTTTACGTGTAACAGATGACGCTATTTTCACAGAAAATTTAAATTTGTCGATAAACAGGGCTACTTTACCCTTCTAGCAAGTAATAACGAACTCGTTTCTCTCTAAATGCACATACAGAGATTTTTACACCTCCTTAGAGACAATTTAGAGTTTCACTCGATCGTACATTACAAATTCATTTACGCACATTCATAGGGAAAAATCCCTAACCATGCATACATAAATCTTTAGTAGGACTTTAACCCGTCAATAGAAATCCTCACTCGCCAGTAAGATAGACGACGCTTCCTTACCCTTCACTCAAGCTTAGATAAATTCTACTACTCTTTTCACAATGAGTTTTAAAACAGGACAGAAGTCCCTATACTCGAAAGCTACAATTTCATAGACAATCCTCATTATGCATTCTACCTTACACACCTAAAATCCCTAAACTTGTGCTGTACGACCACAACACTTGTGATATACGACGATACCACTATTTTGAAACAGAACAAATGCACTGTGTAACTTCACCTGTCACACTTCTCATGCCGGCACAAACCAGGAATTTTCACACTGCTGGGAAAAACCTTTTGGCTACATATAATGACTAAACAAACTTAACATGTTTTAGACATTAATCCTATGTATTACCATGTAACATGTTAGTTACCATAGAAACCATCCTCTGCTACCAAGTACTTGATCCAACGCTCCGATTGAAAAACTGTCCCACAAACGCTACCTATAAGTTCAAGTTCAAGTTCCAAAATTTGTATAGCGCACTACTCACCCAGAGGGTCTCAAGGCACTTGAGGGAGGGAGGCGCTTTACTTATCGAATACCCAAGTTTTTAGTTGCTTTCTGAAGGAGAGGTGGTTCTGTGTAAGGCAGAGGTGGGTGGGGAGGGAATTCCAGGTTTTGGCCGCTAAGTAGGAGAAGGATCTTCCCCCCATGGTGGATCTGTGGATACGCGGAATTGCGGCGAGGGCTTGATTGGACGATCGTAGTTGGCGGGAGGGGGTGTAGAAGGAAAGTCGCGTGTTGAGGCATTCGGGTCCTATGTCGTAGAGGGCTTTGTGTGCGTGGGTGAGGAGACGGAATGTTATTCTCTTGTTGACAGGGAGCCAATGGAGGTCTTTCAGGTGGTGGGAAATGTGAGCTTGCCGAGGGATGTCCAAAATGAGTCTGGCTGAGGCGTTTTGGATGCGTTGGAGTTTTTTCTGTAGTTTGGCTGTGGTTCCGGCGTAAAGGGTGTTTCCGTAATCCAGTCGGCTTGTGACTAGTGCGTGGGTGGGGATCCAACAGAAGATTTTTTTGAGCATGAGTAGGATGTTGAAGCATGATGATGAGACGGCGTTGACTTGTCTGGTCATCGAGAGGGAGGAGTTAAGGATGAAGCCCAGGTTACGTGCGTGGTCCGTAGGTATGGGTGCGGCTCCCAGGGCTGGTGGCCACCATGAGTTGTCCCAGGCAGAGGGGGATGACCCTAAGATGAGGACTTCCGTTTTGTCCGAGTTTAGTTTTAGACGGCTGTTCTTCATCCACTCGGCTACTTCTTTCATTCTTCGTGTAAGTTGGTTTTGGCGGTGTTTGGGTCTTTGGTGAGGGAGAGGATCAGCTGGGTGTTGTCTGCGCAGGAGATGAAGTTGAGGCTGTGTTGGCGCGCGATGGATGCGAGGAGACTCATGTATACGTTGAAGAGGGTGGGACTGAGTGATGATCCTTGTGGTACGCCGCAGATGACTTCGGTGGCCTCTGATTTAAAATGGGGGAGGCGGACTCTCTGGGTTCTTCCGGCGAGGAACGAGATGATCCAGTCCAGTGCTTTTCCTTGTAAACCGACATTGCTGAGGCGTTGTATGAGGGTGCTATGACAGACTGTGTCGAAGGCGGCGGAGAGGTCAAGTAGGATGAGGGCAACTGTTTCTCCGTTGTCCAGTAGTGTTCGGATGTCGTCTGTTGCTGCGATGAGGGCGGTTTCGGTGCTGTGTTTGGCTCGGAAGCCGGACTGTGAAGGGTCGAGGGATTTGTTGGATTCAAGGAAGGCGGCGAGCTGACTATTGACGGCTTTCTCAATGACTTTGGAGGGGAATGGGGGGAGCGAGATGGGTCGGTAGTTCTTAAGTTCGGTGGGGTCTGCTTTGGGTTTCTTCAGAAGGGCGCTGAGTTCGGCATGTTTCCAGTTTTCCGGGAAGGTAGCGGAGGTGAAGGAACAGTTGATGACATCGCGGAGGTGGGGTGGGGTGCTTTGTTGAAAATGTGGTGGGGACATGGGTCGGTTGGCGAACCTGAGTGGATGGAGTTCATCAGGCGGATGGTGTCTTCGGTGGTGATTGGGTTCCAGGCGCAAATGTTGTTAGAGTGCGGTTTTGGTTCGGGGGTGGGTGGAGTGGACTGGTCTTCGGACTGGTTTTCAAAGCTGTTATGTATTTCTGTGATTTTATTGTGGAAGAATGAGGATAGAGAGTCGCAGAGGTCTTGGGAGGGAGTGATGTTGTTGGTGCCGGCGGTGGGGTTAGTAAATTCTTTGACGATGTTGAATAGTTCCTTGCTGTTTTGGGCATTGTTGTCAAGTCGATCCTTGAATGCTGATTTCTTGGTGGATCGGATCAGTTGGTGGTGTTTGCGGGTGGCGTTCTTGAAGGTGGCTAGGTTGTCAATGTTTGGGTTTTTTCTCCAGGTTTTTTCGAGAGTACGACATAGCTTCTTGGATTTCTTAAGGTCATCATTGAACCAGGGGGCTTTTTTGCTACCTTGCTTGATTAGATGGTTTTTCAGGGGTGCTAGTTCGTCGGCGCTGTGGGTGATCCATTGTGTGAGGTTGGTGGCTGCTTGGTATGGGTCCGATGATTTGGCAGGGGGGTTTTGGTGAAGCGATGTGAAGAGCTGGTCGGTGGTGATTTTGTTCCAATTTCTTCGAGGAATAGGTTATGGGGGGTTGTGGGTCGTGGTCTTTTTGTAGTTGAAGTGAACGCAGCTGTGGTCCGTCCAATGGAGAGCTGTGGTGTGATCGAAGGAGATGTGCTTGCTGGAGGTGAAGATAGGGTCGAGCGTGTGTCCGGCAAGGTGGGTGGGGGTGTCAACAAGTTGTTTGAGTCCGAGATTGGCCAGGTTGTCTAGGAGGGTGGTGGTGTTGCTGTCGTTTTTCTTTTCCAGGTGGAAGTTGAGGTCTCCCAGTAGAATGTAGTTTTCGGAGGGGAGGGCATGTGGGCTGATGAAGTCAGTGATGTCTTCGCTGAATTGTGTGTGGGGTCCTGGTGGTCTGTAGATGAGGGTGCCTCTGAGTGTGATTTTGGGGTTGGTGTGAATCTGGAAGTGAAGGTGTTCGGCGGAAGCGAGGTTATCGTCGGAACTGGTCGTGATGCGGATGGTGTTCTTATGGACGATGGCGATGCCTCCTCCTGTTTGGTTGGTGCGATCTTTTCGGATGATCTTGTAGGCGTCCGGGATGGCTATGGCGATGTCTGGTGCTGATCACCTCAATACTCACCATTAATCATCTATCACATATGCAGGCCCATAACACCAATGAGACAATTTTTGAGCAACTGAATTAGGTGGTCTGATTAATCAAAAGTACTCTTATAGTATTTACATTGTTATATACAACTGCTGTTTATCTTTCATTACCATGGAATGATACAATTTTTATTCATTAATCAAACCACTTAAGGCGATTGGATCAACTGATGGAAACTAGACTATGAATAAACAAGACCAGCTTGTCTTCTCAAATCTAATTTTATTAACTTTATTTTTCATAAAGAAAAAGCATTTTTACAGGTAAGGAGCTTCCTTAGTAATAAGCAGGGTGGTATAGCTGGGTTTGGTATAAATGAAATACTGGAGAAGATAAAACTAGGAGGGAATTTCACAATTAGATCCTTCTACGCAAGCCTTGCAATAGGAAAGATGGATGATATTAACAAATGTAGTAACAAGTGGGCTGAGAAATTGGGTGGAGAGCCTGGATGCTTCCAGGAATCTCTGGACTTGGGCCGTACCATCTTGTGCTCAGCTCCCCTTCAGTCTCAGCACTATAAAACCCTGTTCTCATTGTACCACACCCCAGCCAGGATAGCTAAGTGGGGGGGATCCACTGGTATCACTTGCCCTCGATGCAATTCAGCGGTGGCAGATATTGTTCATATGTTCGCTCTTTGCCCCCAGCTACATACTTTGATTAAAGATTTAGAGGACTTTCTTGGTAGGATATTAGGGTTACAATCACGTTTGACACCTATGTTGATATTGTTGGGGAGAGGCCCAGAGGGAGATACTGCACAAAAGGAATTTATGTTTATGGCTACGGCAGTGTTTAGGTTGACAATAGCAAGAGCATGGTTGGATAAGAATCCCCGGTTATGCAAACTTGGCTGGCGAATTTATTAGCCACGTATAACCTTGAGAAGGCAATTTATGCACGGAAGGGAAAAAGGGGAAGAAGGCTAGGCTTAAAAATCTGGGAGCCAATAGCGAAATGGAAGGAGACAATGGCATTATAGGGTAGTTTATGTGAAATGTAACATGAATTATAAGGTCTATGAAGGGTATGAAAATGTTTGGTAGTTCCAAAAAGAGTTTAAAGCTTGTGAAAAGTCGTCAAACTGGATATTGTAAATCGTAAATGTAAATGTAAATGGTTACATTTATAATATATACAATGTGTGTACTCGGAAAAATAAAAATATATTATAAAAAAAAAGATCTTTATTTTATAAGCAAATGAATAAGCAGCATTTAATAAGGAAATGAATTTAGAACTGACATTTTAAAGCAAGCTCAGAAACATGAAATATTAGCAGAATAACAGTTTCCCATTCACTAAATCTATTTCCCTGTCTATTTCTGACTTCACCTGAAAGAGAAAAATCATTTAAAGTCTACTGTCCTTACATGCGCCAAAGGTCCATCAGCATGTCACGTCATTCAGGAATCGGAAAGTAAGAGATATTTCCTTGCTCATAGTGTCAGACTTTATACCTTACTCTCTAGCTAACTAGCTAAACTTTCTAGCTAACTAGCTAAACTTTCTACATTTTACATTCTTTAAAACGAATCCGAACTTTTCATTGGCTGTCCTGTGTCAGTCCATGATAAAATTATTAGGTCATCTGCGACTCTTGACCAAGTCCAGGCTTCACATAAGCCCTATTGTCTTTTATTTCCATGCCATTCAGCTTCCTCAAGTAAGATACTTTTTTCCTCGAGTTACAAACGTTCACTTCCTAACCTTGGCAGACATATCAAGTTCCTGTCCTTGGGCCATCTCTCCATGAGCACGTTCAACGCGACCAAAGAACTGCTTTTTAATTCACGATTACAATGCAGCAAAAATCTTCACAGCTGCGCATGTGTAAAGAGATCACTCTGGACAAGCTTTTGCGTCTGCAGCTCTGTTAGCCATTTTTCTGAACCATCTTTAGCCCTCACTTTTGGAATCTTTTATTAAACAAACACAAGACATCAATTAATTAAAGAATTGAGACCCATTTACTAATTAATCCTGGTAATTATGTTACCTAGCAGAAGCACAAATAGGCAGCATTATAATTACTTCTCCTTTTCATACAGCAGGAACTTCATGAGCTTTTATCACGAAAGACATAAAATAAGCACATGCCTTTAATTTAATTGCCGCATTTAATATTGACAAAGACAATAGACAAGGTTAGTTTATTATTCTTTCTTTGCGTTTGCAACATAGAGCACATCAGTTTATCCCGCGTGTAATGATGAATGTATTCTTAAACTAAGTTGATTAATAATTTCGCTACTAAGACGACTGTTA